>NW_027139624.1:37500-47500 GCF_035084215.1 Heptranchias perlo | reverse complement strand
GGCCTGAACAGGCATCGCGGGGGGTGGGATTGGGGAGACACCATAATCGAGGGAGCTGGTGAAAGCTGTGACAGTATGTCTGCGTTAGATACAGAGTCAAGCTCCCTCTACACTGTCCCATCAAACACTCCCAGTGCAGGTACAGGGTTAGATACAGAGTAAAGCTCCCTCTACACTGTCCCGTCAAACACTCCCAGTGCAGGTACAGGGTTAGATACAGAGTAAAGCTCCCTCTACACTGTCCCATCAAACACTCCCAGGGCAGGTACAGGGTTAGATACAGAGTAAAGCTCCCTCCACACTGTCCCATCAAACACTCCCAGGGCAGGTACAGGGTTAGATACAGAGTAAAGCTCCCTCTACACTGTCCCATCAAACACTCTCAGGGCAGGTACAGCGTTAGATACAGAGTAAAGCTCCCTCTACACTGTCCCATCAAACACTCCCAGGGCAGGTACAGGGTTAGATACAGAGTCAAGCTCCCTCTACACTGTCCCATCAAACACTCCCAGGGCAGGTACAGCGTTAGATACAGAATAAAGCTCCCTCTACACTGTCCCGTCAAACACTCCCAGGGCAGGTACAGGGTTAGATACAGAGTAAAGCTCCCTCTACACTGTCCCATCAAACACTCCCAGGGCAGGTACAGGGTTAGATACAGAGTAAAGCTCCCTCTACACTGTCCCGTCAAACACTCCCAGGGCAGGTACAGGGTTAGATACAGAGTAAAGCTCCCTCTACACTGTCCCATCAAACACTCCCAGGGCAGGTACAGGGTTAGATACAGAGTAAAGCTCCCTCTACACTGTCCCATCAAACACTACCAGGGCAGGTACAGGGTGAGATACAGAGTAAAGCTCCCTCTACACTGTCCCATCAAACACTCCCAGGGCAGGTACAGGGTTAGATACAGAGTAAAGCTCCCTCTACACTGTCCCATCAAACACTCCCAGGGCAGGTACAGGGTTAGATACAGAGTAAAGCTCCCTCTACACTGTCCCATCAAACACTACCAGGGCAGGTACAGGGTTAGATACAGAGTAAAGCTCCCTCTACACTGTCCCATCAAACACTCCCAGGGCAGGTACAGGGTTAGATACAGAGTAAAGCTCCCTCTACACTGTCCCGTCAAACACTCCCAGGGCAGGTACAGGGTTAGATACAGAGTAAAGCTCCCTCTACACTGTCCCATCAAACACTCCCAGGGCAGGTACAGGGTTAGATAAAGAGTAAAGCTCCCTCTACACTGTCCCATCAAACACTCCCAGGGCAGGTACAGGGTTAGATACAGAGTAAAGCTCCCTCTACACTGTCCCATCAAACAGTCACAAGACTTTAAAAGGACAGTGTATCTAACGCACTGTGAGACCCGGTCCCAGAGGGGGAAAGGACAGTGTATCTAACGCACTGTGACACCCGGTCCCAGAGGGGGAAAGGACAGTGTATCTAACACACTGTGAGACCCGGTCCCAGAGGGGGAAAGGACAGTGTATCTAACACACTGTGAGACCCGGTCCCAGAGGGGGAAAGGACAGTGTATCTAACACACTGTGAGACCCGGTCCCAGAGGGGGAAAGGACAGTGTATCTAACACACTGAGACCCGGTCCCAGAGGGGGGAAAGGACAGTGTATCTAACGCACTGTGAGACCCGGTCCCAGAGGGGGAAAGGACAGTGTATGTAACGCACTGTGAGACCCGGTCCCAGAGGGGGAAAGGACAGTGTATCTAACACACTGTGAGACCCGGTCCCAGAGGGGGAAAGGACAGTGTATCTAACACACTGTGAGACCCGGTCCCAGAGGGGAAAGGACAGTGTATCTAACGCACTGTGAGACCCGGTCCCAGAGGGGGAAAGGACAGTGTATCTAACGCACCGTGAGACCCGGTCCCAGAGGGGGAAAGGACAGTGTATCTAACACACTGTGAGACCCGGTCCCAGAGGGGGAAAGGACAGTGTATCTAACACACTGTGAGACCCGGTCCCAGAGGGGGAAAGGACAGTGTATCTAACACACTGTGAGACCCGGTCCCAGAGGGGGAAAGGACAGTGTATCTAATACACTGTGAGACCCGGTCCCAGAGGGGGAAAGGACAGTGTATCTAACACACTGTGAGACCCGGTCCCAGAGGGGGAAAGGACAGTGTATCTAACGCCCCTTGAATTGCTGATGCTTGGGACGTCCAGGGTCATTCAGAGAGCAATTGTACTTTCCTGTAAATGTTATTGTGCGTGTCCATGGTTGGCTCTCCTTATTTTGAAAGATTAGTATGTATTTGCCGTAATGTGTAAAATTTAGGGCGTGACGACTGGTGTGTGACGACTGGTGCGTGACGACTGGTGCGTGACGTCTGGGGCGTGACGGCTGGGGCGTGACGTCTGGGGCTTGACGTCTGGGGCGTGACGTCTGGGGCGTGACGACTGGGGCGTGACGTCTGGGGCGTGACGACTGGTGCGTGACGACTGGTGCGTGACGACTGGTGCGTGACGCCTGGGGCGTGACGTCTGGGGCGTGACGACTGGGGCGTGACGCCTAGGGCGTGACGACTGGTGCGTGACGTCTGGGGCGTGACGTCTGGGGCGTGACGTCTGGGGCTTGACGTCTGGGGCGTGACGTCTGGGGCGTGACGTCTGGAGCGTGACGACTGGGGCGTGACGTCTGGAACGTGACGTCTGGGGCGTGACGTCTGCTGTGTTACACGTGTGCGATGTACCTTGATGTCGGTAGCTGCCAGCCTTCGGTGGCGTTGCTCCCAGTTACTTCGAGTTAATGTTGGGGTTTTCAGTGACAGACTACGAGAGGGTCAGGCAGCCCCTCTGGAGCAGGGTACAATAACAAGAATTGTTTTAAATTCAGCCCTCGGAGGGGAACCAGGAGGGGAGTAAAGCAGGCGGCAGGGCCGCGATTGGCCGTCTTTGCCCCCCCTGTAAAAATTGAATTGAACCCGGTTGTGTTTTAGATGTAACAGCGCGGCAGGATTATGATTGGCCGGTGCCCCCGTTACCATTAAGGCATCAGAGTCACAGTGTTACCATCCCGAGATTGCAGTCACGCTCTGCTGTCACGCCGTTACATCCCCAAGGCGCGACACAAGAGCGTAAATCAGACAATAATCTGACCCCGAGCCACATAAGGAGATATTCGGACAGGTGACCAAAAGCTCGGTCAAAGAGGGAGGTTTTAAGGAGCGTCTTAAAGGAGGAGAGAGAGAGACGGAGAGGTTTAGGGAGGGAATTCCAGAGCTTAGGGCCCGGGCGGCTGAAGGCACGGCCGCCAATGGTGGAGCGATGGGAATCGGGAGGCCGGAATTGAAGGAGCGCAGAGATCTCGGAGGGTTGTGGAGAAGGTTACAGAGAAAGGGAGAGGGGGGCAACGGAGGGGATTTGGACAGGAGCATGAGAATTTTGAAAATCGAGGACCGGGAGCCAATGGCGGTCCAGCGAGCACAGAGGGGGGCGATGGGCGAACAGGACAGGGTGCGAGTTGGGATACGGGGAGGGGGGGCTGCTGAAGGAGATGGATCGTGCAATTGGGCTTGATGTTCATCAAGGAATGGCCAATTGTCAGATGGGCAAGGGGAGGGGCGTGGTGGAGGGGAGGCGGTGGAGTGGAGGGGTGGCAGGACGGAGGGGGGGGCGGGGGGGGGGGGGAAGAGGCGAGGTTAATCAGACCGTGAACATGCTTGGAGGATTCAGAGCCCCTTTTGAACTGCTCGCTTTGAAAAGAAGCTCCTCGTCTGCATCTCAGAAGTCTGAACGTTTTGATGTTGTTAATTGAGGCGAAGGGGAGAGATTAAAGGGAATGTTCTCGACATGCCTTTTGGCTTCAAAGGGGCAAATCCCTCGTCGCGGAGATGGCTCCGTCCGCCAGCCCACATCAAAATCGAGCTCAACCAGGCTTGCCAGAGTGCAGGCTCAGCAGCCGTTGCCAGGGGGCGAGTGGAGGCGAGCAAGGCCGGGCCTACACAAGGAGCAGGGCTCCTTTGAGGGTTCCCGGGGCTTCCCGCCTCTCCCCCGCCGCGGCTCCCCCATCTCTCGCTCTCTCCGCCTGCCACGGCCAGCGGGGAGTCCCGCCCAAACACTCCAGAGACTCGAGCCCCATCGCCCGGACGAGACGTCATGCCCAGGCCCCGTCTGCCCCCCACCCCCCGGGGCGGGACGTAACAGTTGCCAGGGCGAGGAAACGGCGCTCGTCTTTCAGGGGTGAAACACACCAGTTGAGTGATGGGATGCCCTGAGGACAGGCTGCACAGGGGTTGGTCCCACACACACACATTCGTGGAGGCCCGTTTTTCAGGCGTCATGGGCAGGCACCTGAAACAGGCATCAGGCCCCTTGACTATGTACAGTGTCCCCCACAATGGTCACCGTGTGTACCCATAACAAACACCGTGTGTACTCATAACAATCACCGTGTGTACCCATAACGATCATCGTGTGTACCCATAACGATCACCGTGTGTACCCATAACGATCACCGTGTGTACCCATAACGATCACCGTGTGTACCCATAACGATCACCGTGTGTACTCATAACGATCACCGTGTGTACCCATAACGATCACCGTGTGTACCCATAACGATCACCGTGTGTACCCATAACGATCACCGTGTGTACCCATAACGATCACCGTGTGTACCCATAACGATCACCGTGTGTACTCATAACGATCACCGTGTGTACCCATAACGATCACTGTGTGTACCCATAACGATCACTGTGTGTACCCATAACGATCACTGTGTGTACCCATAACGATCACTGTGTGTACCCATAACGATCACCGTGTGTACTCATAACGATCACCGTGTGTACTCATAACGATCACCGTGTGTACCCATAACGATCACCGTGTGTACTCATAACGATCACCGTGTGTACTCATAACGATCACCGTGTGTACCCATAACGATCACCGTGTGTACTCATAACAATCACCGTGTGTACTCATAACGATCATTGTGTGTACCCATAACGATCACCGTGTGTACCCATAACGATCACTGTGTGTACCCATAACGATCACTGTGTGTACCCATAACGATCACCGTGTGTACTCATAACGATCACCGTGTGTACCCATAACGATCACCGTGTGTACCCATAACGATCACCGTGTGTACCCATAACGATCACCGTGTGTACTCATAACGATCACCGTGTGTACCCATAACGATCACCGTGTGTACCCATAACGATCACCGTGTGTACCCATAACGATCACCGTGTGTACCCATAACGATCACCGTGTGTACCCATAACGATCACCGTGTGTACCCATAACGATCACCGTGTGTACCCATAACAATCACCGTGTGTACTCATAACGATCACCGTGTGTACCCATAACAATCACTGTGTGTACCCATAACGATCACTGTGTGTACTCATAACGATCACCGTGTGTACCCATAACAATCACCGTGTGTACCCATAACAATCACCGTGTGTACCCATAACAATCACCGTGTGTACCCATAACGATCACCGTGTGTACCCATAACAATCACCGTGTGTACCCATAACAATCACTGTGTGTACCCATAACAATCACTGTGTGTACTCATAACGATCACCGTGTGTACCCATAACAATCACCGTGTGTACCCATAACAATCACCGTGTGTACCCATAACGATCACTGTGTGTACCCATAACGATCACTGTGTGTACCCATAACGATCACCGTGTGTACTCATAACGATCACCGTGTGTACCCATAACGATCACTGTGTGTACCCATAACGATCACTGTGTGTACCCATAACGATCACTGTGTGTACCCATAACGATCACTGTGTGTACCCATAACGATCACCGTGTGTACTCATAACGATCACCGTGTGTACCCATAACGATCACCGTGTGTACTCATAACGATCACCGTGTGTACTCATAACGATCACCGTGTGTACCCATAACGATCACCGTGTGTACTCATAACAATCACCGTGTGTACTCATAACGATCATTGTGTGTACCCATAACGATCACCGTGTGTACCCATAACGATCACTGTGTGTACCCATAACGATCACTGTGTGTACCCATAACGATCACTGTGTGTACCCATAACGATCACAGTGTGTACTCATAACGATCACCGTGTGTACTCATAACGATCACCGTGTGTACCCATAACGATCACCGTGTGTACTCATAACAATCACCGTGTGTACTCATAACAATCACCGTGTGTACCCATAACAAACACCGTGTGTACTCATAACAATCACCGTGTGTACCCATAACGATCATCGTGTGTACCCATAACGATCACCGTGTGTACCCATAACGATCACCGTGTGTACCCATAACGATCACCGTGTGTACCCATAACGATCACCGTGTGTACTCATAACGATCACCGTGTGTACCCATAACGATCACCGTGTGTACCCATAACGATCACCGTGTGTACCCATAACGATCACCGTGTGTACCCATAACGATCACCGTGTGTACCCATAACGATCACCGTGTGTACTCATAACGATCACCGTGTGTACCCATAACGATCACTGTGTGTACCCATAACGATCACTGTGTGTACCCATAACGATCACTGTGTGTACCCATAACGATCACCGTGTGTACTCATAACGATCACCGTGTGTACTCATAACGATCACCGTGTGTACCCATAACGATCACCGTGTGTACTCATAACGATCACCGTGTGTACTCATAACGATCACCGTGTGTACCCATAACGATCACCGTGTGTACTCATAACAATCACCGTGTGTACTCATAACGATCATTGTGTGTACCCATAACGATCACCGTGTGTACCCATAACGATCACTGTGTGTACCCATAACGATCACTGTGTGTACCCATAACGATCACCGTGTGTACTCATAACGATCACCGTGTGTACCCATAACGATCACCGTGTGTACCCATAACGATCACCGTGTGTACCCATAACGATCACCGTGTGTACTCATAACAATCACCGTGTGTACCCATAACGATCACCGTGTGTACCCATAACGATCACCGTGTGTACCCATAACGATCACCGTGTGTACCCATAACGATCACCGTGTGTACCCATAACGATCACCGTGTGTACCCATAACGATCACCGTGTGTACCCATAACGATCACCGTGTGTACCCATAACAATCACCGTGTGTACTCATAACGATCACCGTGTGTACCCATAACAATCACTGTGTGTACCCATAACGATCACTGTGTGTACCCATAACGATCACTGTGTGTACCCATAACGATCACTGTGTGTACCCATAACGATCACCGTGTGTACTCATAACGATCACCGTGTGTACCCATAACGATCACTGTGTGTACCCATAACGATCACTGTGTGTACCCATAACGATCACTGTGTGTACCCATAACGATCACTGTGTGTACCCATAACGATCACCGTGTGTACTCATAACGATCACCGTGTGTACCCATAACGATCACCGTGTGTACTCATAACGATCACCGTGTGTACTCATAACGATCACCGTGTGTACCCATAACGATCACCGTGTGTACTCATAACAATCACCGTGTGTACTCATAACGATCATTGTGTGTACCCATAACGATCACCGTGTGTACCCATAACGATCACTGTGTGTACCCATAACGATCACTGTGTGTACCCATAACGATCACTGTGTGTACCCATAACGATCACAGTGTGTACTCATAACGATCACCGTGTGTACCCATAACGATCACCGTGTGTACCCATAACGATCACCGTGTGTACCCATAACGATCACCGTGTGTACCCATAACGATCACTGTGTGTACCCATAACGATCACCGTGTGTACCCATAACGATCACTGTGTGTACCCATAACGATCACCGTGTGTACCCATAACAATCACCGTGTGTACTCATAACGATCACCGTGTGTACCCATAACGATCACCGTGTGTACCCATAACGATCACCGTGTGTACTCATAACGATCACCGTGTGTACCCATAACGATCACCGTGTGTACCCATAACAATCACCGTGTGTACCCATAACGATCACCGTGTGTACCCATAACGATCACTGTGTGTACCCATAACGATCACCGTGTGTACCCATAACGATCACCGTGTGTACCCATAACAATCACCGTGTGTACTCATAACGATCACTGTGTGTACCCATAACGATCACCGTGTGTACCCATAACAATCACCGTGTGTACTCATAACGATCACCGTGTGTACCCATAACGATCACCGTGTGTACCCATAACGATCACCGTGTGTACTCATAACAATCACCGTGTGTACCCATAACAATCACAGTGTGTACTCATAACAATCACTGTGTGTACCCATAACGATCACCGTGTGTTCCCATAACGATCACCGTGTGTACTCATAACAATCACTGTGTGTACCCATAACGATCACCGTGTGTTCCCATAACGATCACCGTGTGTACTCATAACGATCACAGTGTGTACTCATAACAATCACCGTGTGTACTCATAACGATCACAGTGTGTACCCATAACGATCACCGTGTGTACCCATAACGATCACCGTGTGTACTCATAACAATCACCGTGTGTACTCATAACGATCACCGTGTGTACCCATAACGATCACCGTGTGTACTCATAACAATCACTGTGTGTACCCATAACGATCACCGTGTGTACTCATAACAATCACTGTGTGTACCCATAACGATCACCGTGTGTACCCATAACGATCACCGTGTGTACTCATAACGATCACCGTGTGTACCCATAACGATCACCGTGTGTACCCATAACGATCACCGTGTGTACTCATAACGATCACAGTGTGTACCCATAACAATCACCGTGTGTACCCATAACGATCATCGTGTGTACTCATAACGATCACTGTGTGTACCCATAACAATCACCGTGTGTACCCATAACAATCACCGTGTGTACCCATAACAATCACTGTGTGTACCCATAACGATCACAGTGTGTACCCATAACGATCACCGTGTGTACCCATAACAATCACCGTGTGTACTCATAACGATCACCGTGTGTTCCCATAACAATCACCGTGTGTACCCATAACGATCACCGTGTGTACTCATAACAATCACCGTGTGTACTCATAACGATCACCGTGTGTACCCATAACGATCACCGTGTGTACTCATAACGATCACCGTGTGTACCCATAACAATCACCGTGTGTACTCATAACGATCACCGTGTGTACTCATAACGATCACCGTGTGTACCCATAACAATCACCGTGTGTACCCATAACGATCACAGTGTGTACCCATAACGATCACCGTGTGTACCCATAACAATCACCGTGTGTACTCATAACGATCACCGTGTGTTCCCATAACAATCACCGTGTGTACCCATAACAATCACCGTGTGTACCCATAACAATCACCGTGTGTACCCATAACAATCACCGTGTGTACCCATAACCATCACCGTGTGTACCCATAACGATCACCGTGTGTACCCATAACAATCACCGTGTGTACTCATAACGATCACCGTGTGTTCCCATAACAATCACCGTGTGTACCCATAACGATCACAGTGTGTACCCATAACGATCACCGTGTGTACCCATAACGATCACAGTGTGTACTCATAACGATCACCGTGTGTACCCATAACAATCACCGTGTGTACCCATAACAATCACCGTGTGTACTCATAACAATCACCGTGTGTTCCCATAACAATCACCGTGTGTACCCATAACAATCACCGTGTGTACCCATAACCATCACCGTGTGTACCCATAACAATCACCGTGTGTACCCATAACAATCACCGTGTGTACCCATAACAATCACCGTGTGTACCCATAACCATCACCGTGTGTACCCATAACGATCACAGTGTGTACCCATAACAATCACCGTGTGTACTCATAACGATCACCGTGTGTACCCATAACGATCACCGTGTGTACTCATAACGATCACCGTGTGTTCCCATAACAATCACCGTGTGTACTCATAACAATCACCGTGTGTACCCATAACGATCAC
>NW_027139624.1:0-32500 GCF_035084215.1 Heptranchias perlo | reverse complement strand
TGTGAGTGTGTGTGAGTGTGTGTGAATGTGTGCGATAGTGTGCGATAGTGTGTGAGTGTGTGCGATAGTGTGTGTGAGTGTGTGTGAGTGTGTGTGAGTGTGTGTGATAGTGTGCGATAGTGTGTGAGTGTGTGTGAGTGTGTGTGATAGTGTGTGTGTGAGTGTGTGCGATAGTGTGTGTGTGTGTGAGTGTGTGCGATAGTGTGTGAGTGTGTGCGATAGTGTGCGATAGTGTGTGAGTGTGAGCTCGTGATGTGTATCAGCCCAGGGTGGGGTTCAGGGCGGTGGGGTGAGCCGGGTGAGAGGGTGAAGCTGTAACTGAGGGCAGTCTGGCCTCGACCTCACCAGCGAGATGCTGGTTAATGGATTAACACTAACAGCCCCCAGATGTGAACAGGACAGGTGTGCTGTGAATCCCGACATCCCATAATACGACTGACCAACTCCCCCTTCCCTGGCCACCAGCCCCCAGGGTAACCCAACCTCCCAGACAGACCCTGAATTCTCAACGAGAGTTCTGGCCCTTGCAACGGACACATTGACTTATTATCAGACAGGTCACAGCCTCCTGTCCTGATCACACTCCCTCTTTCTCTGCACCGGTCAGACATGAAGTCAAAAGCATCAGTTGAAAAGGCCAATCCCTCAGGAAAATTAAACACTGAACCTGTGCAGCAGCCTGGGGGTTAGATACGGAGTAAAGCTCCCTCTACACTGTCCCATTAAACACTCCCAGGGCAGGTACAGGGTTAGATACAGAGTAAAGCTCCCTCTACACTGTCCCATCAAACACTCCCAGGGCAGGTACAGGGTTAGATACAGAGTAAAGCTCCCTCTACACTGTCCCATTAAACACTCCCAGGGCAGGTACAGGGTTAGATACAGAGTAAAGCTCCCTCTACACTGTCCCATCAAACACTCCCAGGGCAGGTACAGGGTTAGATACAGAGTAAAGCTCCCTCTACACTGTCCCATCAAACACTCCCAGGGCAGGTACAGGGTTAGATACAGAGTAAAGCTCCCTCTGCACTGTCCCATCAAACACGCCCAGGGCAGGTACAGGGTTAGATACAGAGTAAAGCTCCCTCTACACTGTACCATCAAACACTCCCAGGGCAGGTACAGGGTTAGATACAGAGTAAAGCTCCCTCTACACTGTCCCATCAAACTCTCCCAGGGCAGGTACAGGGTTAGATACAGAGTAAAGCTCCCTCTGCACTGTCCCATCAAACACTCCCAGGGCAGGTACAGGGTTAGATACAGAGTAAAGCTCCCTCTACACTGTCCCGTCAAACACTCCCAGGGCAGGTGCAGGGTTAGATACAGAGTAAAGCTCCCTCCACACTGTCCCGTCAAACACTCCCAGGGCAGGTACAGGGTGAGATACAGAGTAAAGCTCCCTCTACACTGTCCCATCAAACACTCCCAGGGCAGGTACAGGGTGAGATACAGAGTAAAGCTCCCTCTACACTGTCCCGTCAAACACGCCCAGGGCAGGTACAGGGTTAGATACAGAGTAAAGCTCCCTCTACACTGTCCCATCGAACACTCCCAGGGCAGGTACAGGGTTAGATACAGAGTAAAGCTCCCTCTACACTGTCCCATCAAACACTCCCAGGGTCAGGTACAGGGTTAGATACAGAGTAAAGCCTCAACACTCTCCTGATGTGGTCCGTTGACTCCGATTTAAGCAGAGTGTCACTCCCCTTGGTCCCTGCCCTGATGAATTTAGTATCATCGAAGGCAGGAGCGGAACGCAGGGCACGACCTCGGGCCTCAAAGCGGGAAGGCCCGGAGGTCAAAGGGCGGCCCGAAGGAAGCCACCAACCTCTCGTTCCCCCTCTCCCCCTGCAGCCGATCCGGCCGCTCAAGGCCGTGGCCTACACCTCCCAGCCGGTGCTGACCAGCCAGGAGATCCAGACCATCTTCTTCAAAGTGTCCGAGGTCCACGAGATTCACAAGGACTTCTTCTCCAAGCTGAAAGAAAGGACGGAGGGCGAGGAGCACGTCCAGCCGGTGGGAGATCTGTTTCAGGAGCTGGTAAGGACCGAATCGCTGAAAGTCAGCGTGCAGGTACAGCAAGCTATTTGGCCGTGATTTGTTGGTCTTTTCCAATTACGACGTTTGAGTCAATCAGGTGTAAGTGTGACTTACACGTTGTACGTGTCGCACTTTCAAGTGTGACACTTTCCGGCGTGACACTTTCCGGTGTGACACTTTCTGGTGTGACACTTTCCGGTGTGACACTTTCCGGTGTGACACTTGCAGGTGTGACACTTGCAGGTGTGACACTTTCCGGTGTGACACTTTCTGGTGTGACACTTGCAGGTGTGACACTTTCCGGTGTGACACTTTCCGGTGTGACACTTTCTGGTGTGACACTTGCAGGTGTGACACTTTCTGGTGTGACACTTTCAAGTGTGATCAGTTCAGGTGTGATCAGTTCAGGTGTGATCAGTTGAGGTGTGACACTTTCAGGTGTGACACGTGAAGGTGTGACATTTTCAGGTGTCACTCTTTCAAGTTCAGTAATTTCAGCTGTTACACTTTCCGGTGTGACATTTTCCGGTGTGACATTTTCCAGTGTGACATTTTCCAGTGTGACACTTTCCGGTGTGACACTTTCCGGTGTGACATTTTCCAGTGTGACATTTTCCGGTGTGACACTTTCCGGTGTGACACTTTCCGGTGTGACATTTTCCGGTGTGACATTTTCCAGTGTGACATTTTCCAGTGTGACACTTTCCGGTGTGACACTTTCCGGTGTGACCTTTATCGCAAGTGGGTCGGAGTCCAAGAGTGAGGAAGTCTTACTCCAATTGTACAGGGCTTTGGTGAGACCACACCTGGAGTACTGCGTACAGTTTTGGTCTCCTTATCTAAGGAAGGATATACTTGCCTTAGAGGGGGTGCAACGAAGGTTCACCAGATTGATTCCTGGGATGAGAGGGTTGTCCTATGAGGAGAGATTGAGTAGAATGGGCCGAGACTCTCTGGAGTTTGGATGAACGAGAGGTGATCTCATTGAAACATGTAAGATTCTGAGGGGGTTTGACAGGGTCGATGCTGAGAGGCTGTTTCCCACAGGGTAGCGAGACTAGAACGAGGGGGCACAGTCTCAGGATAAGGGGTCGGACATTCAAGATTGAGATGAGGAGGAATTTCTTCACTCAGAGGGTGGCGAATCTTTGGAATTCTCTACCCCACGATGCTGAGTCGTTGAGTATATTCAAGGCTGAGATCGATAGATTTCTGGACTCGAGGGGAGTCGAGGGATACGGGGATCGGGCGGGAAAGTGGGGGTGAGGTCGAAGGTCGGCCGTGATCTGATTGAACGGCGGGGCAGGCTCGAGGGGCCGAATGGACTACCCCTGCTCCTATTTCTTCTGTACATCTCAGAGAGACGTCTCTCGGTCCCCTAACTCAGCCCCGGAACCAGGGGGCTTTCCTGCCCTGTCACAAGAAATCAGCCCGAGATAACTGGCTTCCTCGTTCCTCTTTGCGTTTTTGTTTGAAGGTGCAAACTTGATCTTTACATCCCCTGGCCGTGATTTGTTGGTCTTTTCCAATTACGACGTTTGAGTCAATCAGGTGTAAGTGTGACTTACACGTTGTACGTGTCGCACTTTCAAGTGTGACACTTTCCGGTGTGACACTTGCAGGTGTGACACTTGCAGGTGTGACACTTTCTGGTGTGATCAGTTCAGGTGTGATCAGTTCAGGTGTGACACTTTCAGGTGTGACACGTGAAGGTGTGACATTTTCAGGTGTCACTCTTTCAAGTTCAGTAATTTCAGCTGTGACACTTTCCGGTGTGACACTTTCCGGTGTGACACTTTCCGGTGTGACATTTTCGGGTGTGACACATTCCGGTGTGACACTTTCCGGTGTGACATTTTCGGGTGTGACACGTTCTGGTGTGACATTTTCTGGTGTGACACTTTCCGGTGTGACACTTTCCGGTGTGACATTTTCGGGTGTGACACTTTCCGGTGTGACACTTTCCGGTGTGACATTTTCGGGTGTGACACGTTCCGGTGTGACACTTTCCGGTGTGACATTTTCGGGTGTGACACTTTCCGGTGTGACACTTTCTGGTGTGACATTTTCAGGTGTGACACTTTCCGGTGTGACATTTTCAGGTGTGACATGCGAAAGTGTGACATTTTCTGGTGTGACACTTTCCAGTGTGACACTTTCCGGTGTGACATTTTCAGGTGTGACATGCGAAAGTGTGACATTTTCTGGTGTGACACTTTCCGGTGTGACATTTTCAGGTGTGACATGCGAAAGTGTGACATTTTCAGGTGTGACACTGTCAGATGTGACACTGACGTCTGACCGACTCACATTGGTGGACACTTACTACAAAGTATTGATAGGTTCTGTGATTATATTACAGGTGAATCAGTTTGGGGTTTATCGAGCGTTTATCAACAATTATCCATTGGCAGTGGAGACAGCAGAAAAATGCATTCAAAGTAAAGAACAGTTTAAACAAATCTCCCAGGTACAGTCCAACATGCTCCCGGTGTATCTGTCTGTGTTCGTCTCTGTACTCTGACTGTGTTTTCTGTCACCGATCTCTCTAGTTTTGTTCTTCTGTATTTTCTGTGTCTGTTCTCTCTATTCTATCTGTTCCCGCTCTCTGTATTCTCTCACTATTCTCTGTTCTCACTTTATTCTATATCTGTTCTCGCTCTGTATTCTCTCTCTCTCTGTATTCTCTCTCTCTCTGTATTCTCTCTCTCTCTGTATTCTCTCTCTCTGTATTCTCTCTCTCTGTATTCTCTCTCTCTGTACTCTCTCTCTGTATTCTCTCTCTCTCTCTATTCTCACTCTATATTCTCTCTCTCTGTATTCTCTCTCTGTATTCTCTCTCTCTGTACTCTCTCTCTGTATTCTCTCTCTCTCTCTCCATATTCTCTCTCTCTGTATTCTCTCTCTCTGTATTCTCTCTCTATTCTCTGTTCTATCTATTCTATCTCTGTTCTCTCTCTATTCTCTCTCTTTGTTCTCTCTCTAGTCTCTGCTATCTCCAATCTATCTGTGTTTTCTCTCTGTATCCTCTGTCTGACTTCTCCCTGCTCTCTCTCTTAAACACCATTTGCTATATTCTCTCTGTGTTCTCTCTCTGTTCTCTCTTCTATCTGTATCCTCTAACTTTGTTCTCTCTTCAGTCCCTGTCATTGTTCTTTCTCTGTTCTATTCGTTTATTCTCTGTCTCTGTTTTCTCTCTAGTCTCTCTCTCTGTTCTCTCTTCTATCTGGACCCTCTATCTTTGTTCTCTCTGCATTCTCTCTCTGTTCTCTCTTTGTTCTCTCTCTGTTCTCTGTTCTCTCTGTATCCTCTATCTTTGTTCTCTCTGTATTCTCTCTCTGTTCGCTCTTCTCTCTGTATCCTCTATCTTTGTTCTCTCTGCATTCTCTCTCTGTTCTCTCTTCTTTCTGGATCCTCTATCTTTGTTCTCTCTGTATTCTCCCTCTGTTCTCTCTGTTCTCTGTTTGTTCTCTCTTCTATCTGGAGCCTCTATCTTTGTTCTCTCTGTATTCTCTCTTTGTTCTCTCCGCGTTCTCTCGTCTATCAGTGAGAACAGAGAGAGAGAGAGAATAGAGAGAGAGAAAATAGAGAGAGAGAGAGTAGAGAGAACAGAGAGAGAATACAGAGAGAATAGAGAGAGAGAATAGAGAGAGAACAGAGAGAGAGAGAATAGAGAGAGAACAGAGAGAGAGAGAAGAGAGAGAGAACAGAGAGAGAGTAGAGAGAGCGAATACAGAGAGAGCGGGTACACAGAGAAAGAATACAGGGAGAACAAATACACAGAGCGAGAGAGAATACAGAGAGAGAGAATACAGAGAGAGAGAGAATACAGAGAGAGAGAATACAGAGAGAGAGAATACAGAGAGAGAGAGAATACAGAGAGAGAGAATACAGAGAGAGAGAATACAGAGAGAGAGAGAATACAGAGAGAGAGAGAATAGAGAGAGAGAGAATAGAGAGAGAGAGAATACAGAGAGAGAGAATACAGAGAGAGAGAATACAGAGAGAGAGAATATAGAGAGAGAATACAGAGAGAGAGAGAATACAGAGAGAGAGAATACAGAGAGAGAGAATACAGAGAGAGAGAGAATACAGAGAGAGAGAATACAGAGAGGGAATACAGAGAGAGAGAATACAGAGAGAGAGAATACAGAGAGAGGGAATACAGAGAGAGAGAATACAGAGAGAGATAATACAGAGAGAGAGAGAATACAGAGAGAGAGAGAATACAGAGAGAGAATACAGAGAGAGAGAGAATACAGAGAGAGAGAGAATACAGAGGGAGAGAATACAGAGAGAGAGAGAATACAGAGAGAGAGAGAATACTGAGAGAGAGAATAGAGAGAGAGAGAATAGAGAGAGAGAGAATAGAGAGAGAGAGAATAGAGAGAGAGAGAATAGAGAGAGAGAGACAATACAGAGAGAGAGAATTCAGAGAGAGAGAATACAGAGAGTGATACAGAGAGAGAGAATACAGAGAGTGATACAGAGGGAGAGAATACAGAGAGTGATACAGAGACAGAGAAGAGAGAGAGAGAATACAGAGAGAGAATACAGAGAGAGAGAGAGAATACAGAGAGAGAGAATAGAGAGAGACTACAGAGACAGAGAGAATACAGAGAGAGAGAATACAGAGAGAATACAGAGAGAGAGAGAATACAGAGAGAGAGAGAATACAGAGAGAGAGAGAATACAGAGAGAGAGAATACAGAGAGAGAGAATACAGAGAGAGAGAATACAGACAGAGAGAGAGAGAATACAGAGAGAGAGAGAATACAGAGAGAGGGAGAATACAGAGAGAGAGAATACAGAGAGAGAGAGAATACAGAGAGAGATAGAATACAGAGAGAGAGAATAGAGAGAGAGAGAATAGAGAGAGCGAGAATACAGAGAGAGATAGAAAACAGAGAGAGAGAGAATACAGAGAGAGATAGAAAACAGAGAGAGAGAGAGAATACAGAGAGAGATAGAAAACAGAGAGAGAGAGAGAATACAGAGAGAGAGAGAATACAGAGAGAGAGAATACAGAGAGCGAGAGAATACAGAGAGAGAGAGAATACAGAGAGAGAGAATACAGAGAGAGAGAGAATACAGAGAGAGAGAATACAGAGAGAGAGAGAATACAGAGAGAGAGAGAATACAGAGAGAGAGAGAATACAGAGAGAGAGAGAATACAGAGAGAGAGAGAATACAGAGAGAGAGAATACAGAGAGAGAGAGAATACAGAGAGAGAGAGAATACAGAGAGAGAGAATACAGAGAGAGAGAGAATACAGAGAAAGAGAGAATACAGAGAGAGAGAATACAGAGAGAGAGAGAATACAGAGAGAGAGAATACAGAGAGAGAGAGAATACAGAGAGAGAATACAGAGAGAGAAAGAATACAGAGAGAGAGAGAATACAGAGAGAGAGAATACAGAGAGAGAGAATACAGAGAGAGAGAATAGAGAGAGAGAGAGAATACAGAGAGAGAGAGAATACAGAGAGAGAGAATAGAGAGAGAGAGAGAATAGAGAGAGAGAGAGAGAATACACAGAGAGAGAGAATACAGAGAGAGAGAATACAGAGAGAGAGAGAATTCAGAGAGAGAGAGAGAATACAGAGAGAGAGAGAATACAGAGAGAGAGAGAATACAGAGAGAGAGAGAGAGAATACAGAGAGAGAGAGAATACAGAGAGAGAGAGAGAAGACAGAGAGAGAGAGAATACAGAGAGAGAGAGAATACAGAGAGAGAGAGAATACAGAGAGAGAGAATACAGAGAGAGAGAGAATACAGAGAGAGAGAGAGAGAATACAGAGAGAGAGAGAATACAGAGAGAGAGAATGAATACAGAGAGAGAGAGAATACAGAGAGAGAGAATAGAGAGAGAGAGAGAATACAGAGAGAGAGAGAGAATACAGAGAGAGAGAATACAGAGAGAGAGAGAATACAGAGAGAGAGAGAATACAGAGAGAGAGAGAATACAGAGAGAATACAGAGCGAGAGAGAATACAGAGAGAGAGAGAGAGAATACAGAGAGAGAGAGAGAATACAGAGAGAGAGAGAATACCGAGAGAGAGAGAATACAGAGAGAGAGAATACAGAGAGAGAGAGAATACAGAGAGAGAGAATACAGAGAGTGATACAGAGAGAGAGAGACTACAGAGAGAGAGAGAATACAGAGAGAGAATACACAGAGAGAGAGAATACAGAGAGAGAGAGAATACAGAGAGAGAGAGAATACAGAGAGAGAATACAGAGAGAGAGAGAATACAGAGAAAGAGAGAGAATACAGAGAGAGAGAGAGTACAGAGAGAGAGAGAAGACAGAGAGAGAGAGAATACAGAGAGAGAGAATACAGAGAGAGAGAGAATACAGAGAGAGAGAATAGAGAGAGAGAGAATACAGAGAGAGAGAGAATACAGAGAGAGAGAGAATACAGAGAGAGAGAGAATACAGAGAGAGAGAATACAGAGAGAGAGAGAATACAGAGAGAGAGAATACAGAGAGAGAGAATACAGAGAGAGAGAGAGAATACAGAGTGAGAGAGAATACAGAGAGAGAGAGAATACAGAGAGAGAGAGAGAATACAGAGAGAGAGAGAATACAGAGAGAGAGAATACAGAGAGAGAGAGAATACAGAGAGAGAGAGAGAATACAGAGAGAGAGAGAGAGAATACAGAGAGAGAGAGAGATTACAGAGAGAGAGAGAGAATACAGAGAGAGAGAGAGAATACAGAGAGAGAGAGAGAATACAGAGAGAGAGAATACAGAGAGAGAGAGAATACAGAGAGAGAGAGAGAATACAGAGAGAGAGAATACAGAGAGAGAGAATACAGAGAGAGAGAGAATACAGAGAGAGAGAGAATACAGAGAGAGAGAGAAAATACAGAGAGAGAGAGAATACAGAGAGAGAGAATAGAGAGAGAGAGAATAGAGAGAGAGAGAATACAGAGAGAGAGAGAATACAGAGAGAGAGAGAGAATACAGAGAGAGAGAGAGAATACAGAGAGAGAGAGAGAATACAGAGAGAGAGAGAGAATACAGAGAGAGAGAGAATACAGAGAGAGAGAGAATACAGAGAGAGAGAGAGAATACAGAGAGAGAGAGAATACAGAGAGAGAGAGAATACAGAGAGAGAGAATACAGAGAGAGAGAGAATACAGAGAGAGAGAGAATACAGAGAGAGAGAGAATACAGAGAGAGAGAGAATACAGAGAGAGAGAGAAAATACAGAGAGAGAGAGAATACAGAGAGAGAGAATAGAGAGAGAGAGAATAGAGAGAGAGAGAATACAGAGAGAGAGAGAATACAGAGAGAGAGAGAGAATACAGAGAGAGAGAGAGAATACAGAGAGAGAGAGAGAATACAGAGAGAGAGAGAGAATACAGAGAGAGAGAGAATACAGAGAGAGAGAGAATACAGAGAGAGAGAGAATACAGAGAAAGAGAGAATACAGAGAGAGAGAATACAGAGAGAGAGAGAATACAGAGAGAGAGAATACAGAGAGAGAGAGAATACAGAGAGAGAATACAGAGAGAGAAAGAATACAGAGAGAGAGAGAATACAGAGAGAGAGAATACAGAGAGAGAGAATACAGAGAGAGAGAATAGAGAGAGAGAGAGAATACAGAGAGAGAGAGAATACAGAGAGAGAGAATAGAGAGAGAGAGAGAATAGAGAGAGAGAGAGAGAATACACAGAGAGAGAGAATACAGAGAGAGAGAATACAGAGAGAGAGAGATTTCAGAGAGAGAGAGAGAATACAGAGAGAGAGAGAATACAGAGAGAGAGAGAATACAGAGAGAGAGAGAGAATACAGAGAGAGAGAATACAGAGAGAGAGAGAGAATACAGAGAGAGAGAGAATACAGAGAGAGAGAATACAGAGAGAGAGAGAATACAGAGAGAGAGAGAGAGAATACAGAGAGAGAGAGAATACAGAGAGAGAGAATGAATACAGAGAGAGAGAGAATACAGAGAGAGAGAATAGAGAGAGAGAGAGAATACAGAGAGAGAGAGAGAATACAGAGAGAGAGAATACAGAGAGAGAGAGAATACAGAGAGAGAGAGAATACAGAGAGAGAGAGAATACAGAGAGAATACAGAGCGAGAGAGAATACAGAGAGAGAGAGAGAGAATACAGAGAGAGAGAGAGAATACAGAGAGAGAGAGAATACCGAGAGAGAGAGAATACAGAGAGAGAGAGAATACAGAGAGAGAGAGAATACAGAGAGAGAGAATACAGAGAGTGATACAGAGAGAGAGACTACAGAGAGAGAGAGAATACAGAGAGAGAATACACAGAGAGAGAGAATACAGAGAGAGAGAGAATACAGAGAGAGAGAGAATACAGAGAGAGAATACAGAGAGAGAGAGAATACAGAGAAAGAGAGAGAATACAGAGAGAGAGAGAGTACAGAGAGAGAGAGAAGACAGAGAGAGAGAGAATACAGAGAGAGAGAATACAGAGAGAGAGAGAATACAGAGAGAGAGAATAGAGAGAGAGAGAATACAGAGAGAGAGAGAATACAGAGAGAGAGAGAATACAGAGAGAGAGAGAATACAGAGAGAGAGAATACAGAGAGAGAGAGAATACAGAGAGAGAGAATACAGAGAGAGAGAATACAGAGAGAGAGAGAGAATACAGAGAGAGAGAGAATACAGAGAGAGAGAGAATACAGAGAGAGAGAGAGAATACAGAGAGAGAGAGAATACAGAGAGAGAGAATACAGAGAGAGAGAGAATACAGAGAGAGAGAGAGAATACAGAGAGAGAGAGAGAGAATACAGAGAGAGAGAGAGAATACAGAGAGAGAGAGAGAATACAGAGAGAGAGAGAGAAAACAGAGAGAGAGAGAGAATACAGAGAGAGAGAGAATACAGAGAGAGAGAGAATACAGAGAGAGAGAGAGAATACAGAGAGAGAGAGAATACAGAGAGAGAGAATACAGAGAGAGAGAGAATACAGAGAGAGAGAGAATACAGAGAGAGAGAGAATACAGAGAGAGAGAGAAAATACAGAGAGAGAGAGAATACAGAGAGAGAGAATAGAGAGAGAGAGAATAGAGAGAGAGAGAATACAGAGAGAGAGAGAATACAGAGAGAGAGAGAGAATACAGAGAGAGAGAGAATACAGAGAGAGAGAGAGAATACAGAGAGAGAGAGAGAATACAGAGAGAGAGAGAATACAGAGAGAGAGAGAATACAGAGAGAGAGAGAGAATACAGAGAGAGAGAGAATACAGAGAGAGAGAGAATACAGAGAGAGAGAATACAGAGAGAGAGAGAGAGAATACAGAGAGAGAGAGAATACAGAGAGAGAGAGAATACAGAGAGAGAGAATACAGGGAGAGAGAGAATACAGAGAGAGAGAGAATACAGAGAGAGAGAATACAGAGAGAGAGAGAGAATACAGAGAGAGAGAATACAGAGAGAGAGAATACAGAGAGAGAGAGAATACAGAGAGAGAGAGAGAATACAGAGAGAGAGAGAATACAGAGAGAGAGAGAATACAGAGAGAGAGAGAGAATACAGAGAGAGAGAATACAGAGAGAGAGAGAGAGAATACAGAGAGAGAGAGAGAATACAGAGAGAGAGAATACAGAGAGAGAGAGAGAGAATACAGAGAGAGAGAGAATACAGAGAGAGAGAATACAGAGAGAGAGAGAATACAGAGAGAGAGAGAGAATACAGAGAGAGGGAATACAGAGAGAGAGAGAGAGAGAGAGAGAATACAGAGAGAGAGAATACAGAGAGAGAGAGAGAATACAGAGAGAGAGAATACAGAGAGAGAGAGAGAGAGAATACAGAGAGAGAGAGAATACAGAGAGAGAGAGAATACAGAGAGAGAGAGAATACAGAGAGAGAGAGAGAATACAGAGAGGGAGAGAGAATACAGAGAGAGAGAGAATACAGAGAGAGAGAATACAGAGAGAGAGAGAATACAGAGAGAGAGAGAATATAGAGCGAGAGAGAATACAGAGAGAGAGAGAATACAGAGAGAGAGAGAATACAGAGAGAGAGAGAATACAGAGAGAGAGAGAATACAGAGAGAGAGAATACAGAGAGAGAGAATACAGAGAGAGAGAGAGATTACAGAGAGAGAGAATACAGAGAGAGAGAATACAGAGAGAGAGAGAATACAGAGAGAGAGAGAATACAGAGAGAGAGAATAACGAGAGAGAGAGAATACAGAGAGAGAGAATACAGAGAGAGAGAGAATACAGAGAGAGAGAATACAGAGAGAGAGAGAATACAGAGAGAGAGAGAGAATACAGAGAGAGAGAGAATACAGAGAGAGAGAGAATACAGAGAGAGAGAATACAGAGAGAGAGAGAATACAGAGAGAGAGAATACAGAGAGAGGGAGAATACAGAGAGAGAGAATACAGAGAGAGAGAGAATACAGAGAGAGAGAGAGGATACAGAGAGAGAGAGAATACAGAGACAGAGAATACAGAGAGAGAGAGAATACAGAGAGAGAGAATACAGAGAGAGAGAGAATACAGAGAGAGAGAATACAGAGAGAGAGAGAGAATACAGAGAGAGAGAGAATACAGAGAGAGAGAGAATACAGAGAGAGAGAGAATACAGAGAGGGAGAGAATACAGAGAGAGAGAGAATACAGAGAGAGAGAGAGAATACAGAGAGAGAGAGAGAATACAGAGAGAGAGAGAATACAGAGAGAGAGAATACAGAGAGAGAGAGAGAATACAGAGAGAGAGAGAATACAGAGCGAGAGAGAATACAGAGAGAGAGAGAATACAGAGAGAGAGAGAATACAGAGAGAGAGAGAATACAGAGAGAGAGAGAATACAGAGAGAGAGAATACAGAGAGAGAGAGAGAATACAGAGAGAGAGAATACAGAGAGAGAGAATACAGAGAGAGAGAATACAGAGAGAGAGAATACAGAGAGAGAGAGAATACAGAGAGAGAGAGAATACAGAGACAGAGAATACAGAGAGAGAGAGAATACAGAGAGAGAGAATACGGAGAGAGAGAGAATACAGAGAGTGAGAATACAGAGAGAGAGAGAGAATACAGAGAGAGAGAATACAGAGAGAGAGAATACAGAGAGAGAGAGAATACAGAGAGAGAGAGAATACAGAGAGAGAGAATACAGAGAGAGAGAGAATACAGAGAGAGAGAATACAGAGAGAGAGAGAATACAGAGAGAGAGAATAGAGAGAGAGAGAGAGAATACAGAGAGAGAGAATACAGAGAGAGAGAATACAGAGAGAGAGAGAATACAGAGAGAGAGAGAATACAGAGAGAGAGAATAACGAGAGAGAGAGAATACAGAGAGAGAGAATACAGAGAGAGAGAGAATACAGAGAGAGAGAATACAGAGAGAGAGAGAATACAGAGAGAGAGAGAGAATACAGAGAGAGAGAGAATACAGAGAGAGAGAGAATACAGAGAGAGAGAATACAGAGAGAGAGAGAATACAGAGAGAGAGAATACAGAGAGAGAGATAATACAGAGAGAGAGAGAGGATACAGAGAGAGAGAGAATACAGAGACAGAGAATACAGAGAGAGAGAGAATACAGAGAGAGAGAATACAGAGAGAGAGAGAATACAGAGAGAGAGAGAATACAGAGAGAGAGAGAATACAGAGAGAGAGAATACAGAGAGAGAGAGAATACAGAGAGAGAGAATACAGAGAGAGAGAGAATACAGAGAGAGAGAATACAGAGAGAGAGAATACAGAGAGAGAGAATACAGAGAGAGAGAGAATACAGAGAAAGAGAGAATACAGAGAGAGAGAATACAGAGAGAGAGAGAATACACAGAGAGAGAGAGAATACAGAGAGAGAGAATACAGAGAGAGAGAATACAGAGAGAGAGAGAATACAGAGAGAGAGAATACAGAGAGAGAGAGAATACAGAGAGAGAGAGAATACAGAGAGAGAGAGAATACAGAGAGAATACAGAGAGAGAGAGAATACAGAGAGAGAGAGAATACAGAGAGAGAGAGAATACAGAGAGAATACAGAGCGAGAGAGAATACAGAGAGAATACAGAGAGAGAGAGAATACAGAGAGAGAGAGAATACAGAGAGAGAGAGAATACAGAGAGAGAGAGAATACAGAGAGAGAGAGAATACAGAGAGAGAGAATACAGAGAGAGAGAGAATACAGAGAGAGAGAGAATACAGAGAGAGAGAGAGAATACAGAGAGAGAGAGAATACAGAGAGAGAGAGAATACAGAGAGAGAGAATAGAGAGAGAGAGAGAGAATACAGAGAGAGAGAATACAGAGAGAGAGAATACAGAGAGAGAGAGAATACAGAGAGAGAGAGAATACAGAGAGAGAGAGAATACAGAGAGAGAGAATAGAGAGAGAGAGAATACAGAGAGAGAGAATACAGAGAGAGAGAATAGAGAGAGAGAGAGAGAATACAGAGAGAGAGAGAATACAGAGAGAGAGAGAATACAGAGAGAGAGAATAGAGAGAGAGAGAGAGAATACAGAGAGAGAGAGAATACAGAGAGAGAGAGAATACAGAGAGAGAGAGAATACAGAGAGAGAATAGAGAGAGAGAATACAGAGTGAGAGAATAGAGAGAGAGAGAGAATACAGAGAGAGAGAGAATACAGAGAGAGAGAATACAGAGAGAGAGAGAATACAGAGAGAGAGAGAATACAGAGAGAGAGAGAATACAGAGAGAGAGAGAATACAGAGAGAGAGAGAGAATACAGAGAGAGAGAGAATACAGAGAGAGAGTGAATACAGAGAGAGAGAATACAGAGTGAGAGAATAGAGAGAGAGAGAGAATACAGAGAGAGAGAGAATACAGAGAGAGAGAGAGAATACAGAGAGAGAGAGAATACAGAGAGAGAGAGAATACAGAGAGAGAGAATACAGAGAGAGAGAGAATACAGAGAGAGAGAATACAGAGAGAGAGAATACAGAGAGAGAGAGAGAATACAGAGAGAGAGAGAATACAGAGAGAGAGAGAATACAGAGAGAGAGAATACAGAGAGAGAGAATACAGAGAGAGAGAGAGAATACAGAGAGAGAGAATACAGAGAGAGAGAGAGAATACAGAGAGAGAGAGAGAATACAGAGAGAGAGAGAGAATACAGAGAGAGAGAATACAGAGAGAGAGAGAGAATACAGAGAGAGAGAGAGAATAGAGAGAATACAGAGAGAGAGAGAGAATACAGAGAGAGAGAGAGAATACAGAGAGAGAGAGAGAATACAGAGAGAGAGAGAGAATACAGAGAGAGAGAGAGAATACAGAGAGAGAGAGAGAATACAGAGAGAGAGAGAATACAGAGAGAGAGAGAATACAGAGAGAGAGAGAATACAGAGAGAGAATGAAGACACGGCCTGTGTCGGCCATACTTGTCTCCTGGCGAAAACCCTCTGCACCCTTTGTTTCAACGACTGGACCTGCCTTCTCCCTCTATTGCTCTCTCCGCTCTCATCCTTCATCTCTCAGCCCGTCCCTCCCTCCCCCAACCCCCCCCACTCCGAACGGCCGGCATTGTCCGCCGGGCGATGACTTCGAAATCATCTCTCACTTCTGTCCCTCAGAAAATGCGACTGAAGCCCACCAAGGAATCAAAGGACACGCCGACGACCACGACCCTGGAAGGTGAGGTGTGGACTTTGAGTTTTGGAGGGGGGGGAGTGGGGGCAATCGGGCGATACCAGAGAGTCGAGGGTGGAGTTGTTGTTTTCTCGGGGCCAGGAACAAGGGCTCCGAGACCCCGCGTTGCAGTTGCCAACATCTGGAGCAGGAGGGACTGCCCTCTACCTCCGCTCCTGCCCCACCCCCCCCCGCTAACTCCCTCACTGCAATGCTACCAGATTCCTACCCTCAGCTCCAGGCCACTCCATCGGACAATTATACAGCCACTTTAGCACAAGAAGCATGAGCAGGAGAAGGCCGTTCGGCCCCCTCGAGCCCGCTCCGCCCTTCAATCAGGTCACGGCCGATCTTCCGCCTCAACTCCACTTTCCCCGCCCGATCCCCGTATCCCTCGAATCCCCTCGAGTCCAAAAATCCATCCATCTCAGTCTTGAATATACTCAACGACTCAACATCGTGGGGTAGGGAATTCCAAAGGTTCGCCACCCTCTGAGGGAAGAAATTCCTCCTCATCTCAATCTTGAATGGCCGACCCCTCATCCTGAGACTATGCCCCCCCGAGTTCCAGCCTCGCTAGCCCTGGGGAAACAGCCTCTGAGCATCGACCCTGTGAAGCCCCCTCAGAATCTTATATGTTTCAATGAGATCACCTCTCATTCATCCAAACTCCAGAGAGTCTCGGCCCATTCTACTCAATCTCTCCTCAGAGGACAACCCTCTCATCCCAGGAATCAATCTAGTGAACCTTCGTTGCACCCCGTCTAAGGCAAGTATATCCTTCCTTAGATAAGGAGACCAAAACTGTACGCAGTGCTCCAGGTGAGGTCTCAGCAAAACCCTGTACAATTGTAGTAAGACTTCCTTACTCTTGTACTCCAACTCCCTTGCGATAAAGGCCAACACACCATTTCCCTTCCTAATTGCTTGCTGTACCTGCATGTTAACTTTCTGTGTTTCTTGTACCAGGACACCCAAATCCCTCTGAACACCAACATTTAATAGTTTCTCACCATTTAAAAAATATTCTGTTTTTCTATTCTTCCTCCCAAAGTGAATAACCTCACATTTCCCCACATTATACTCCATCTGCCACCTTCTTGCCCACTCACTTAACCTGTCGATATCCCTTTGCAGACTCTTTGTGTCCTCCTCACAGCTTACTCTCCCACCTAGCTTTATATCATCAGCAAACTTGGATACATTACACTCGGTCCCTTCATCTATGTCATTAATATAGATTGTAAATAGCTGAGGCCCAAGCACTGATCCCTGTGACACCCCACTAGTGACAGCCTGCCAACCTGAAAATGACCCGTTTATCCCGACTCTCTGTTTTCTGTCCGTTAACCAATCCTCTATCCATGTTAATATATTACCCCCAATCCCATGAGCCCTTATCTTGTGTAACAACCTTTCATGTGGCACCTTATTGAATGCCTTTTGAAAATCCAAATATATTACATCTACTGGTTCCCCCTTATCTACCCTGCGAGTTACATCCTCAAAAAACTCTAATAAATTTATCAAACACGATTTCCCTTTCATAAAACCATGCTGACTCTGCCTAATCATATTATGATTTTCTAAGTGCCCTGTTACCACTTCCTTAGTAATGGATTCAGGCATTTTCCCGACGACTGATGTCAGGCTAACTGGCCTGTCGTTCCCTGTTTTCTCTCTCCCTCCTTTCTAGAAAATCAATGACTGTAACTCCGACAGTGCAGCGCTCCCTCAGTACTGACCCTCCGACAGTGCAGCGCTCCCTCAGTACTGACCCTCCGACAGTGCGGCGCTCCCTCAGTACTGACCCTCCGACAGTGCGGCGCTCCCTCAGTACTGACCCTCCGACAGTGCAGCGCTCCCTCAGTACTGACCCTCCGACAGTGCGGCGCTCCCTCAGTACCGACCCTCCGACAGTGCGGCGCTCCCTCAGTACTGACCCTCCGACAGAGCGGCGCTCCCTCAGTACCGACCCTCCGACAGTGCGGCGCTCCCTCAGTACCGACCCTCCGACAGTGCGGCGCTCCCTCAGTACCGACCCTCCGACAGTGTGGCGCTCCCTCAGTACCGACCCTCCGACAGTGTGGCGCTCCCTCAGTACCGACCCTCCGACAGTGCGGCGCTCCCTCAGCACCGACCCTCCGACAGTGCGGCGCTCCCTCATTACCGACCCTACGACAGTGCGGCGCTCCCTCAGTACTGACCCTCCGACAGTGCGGCGCTCCCTCAGTACCGACCCTCCGACAGTGCGGCGCTCCCTCAGTACTGACCCTCCGACAGTGCGGCGCTCCCTCAGCACCGACCCTCCGACAGTGCGGCGCTCCCTCATTACCGACCCTCCGACAGTGCGGCGCTCCCTCAGTACCGACCCTCCGACAGTGCGGCGCTCCCTCAGTACCGACCCTCCGACAGTGCAGCGCTCCCTCAGTACTGACCCTCCGACAGTGCGGCGCTCCCTCAGTACTGACCCTCCCACAGTGCGGCGCTCCCTCAGTACCGACCCTCCGATTGTCCAGCGCTCCCTCAGTACTGACCCTCCGACAGTGCGGCGCTCCCTCAGTACCGACCCTCCGACAGTGCGGCGCTCCCTCAGTACCAACCCTCCGACAGTGCGGCGCTCCCTCAGTACCGACCCTCCGACAGTGCGGCGCTCCCTCAGCACCGACCCTCCGACAGTGCGGCGCTCCCTCAGCACCGACCCTCCGACAGTGCGGCGCTCCCTCAGTACTGGGCAACTGGGGAGTGTCGGCCTGGATTACGGGGCTCGAGTCTCTGGAGTGTGTGCGGGGCTCGAACCCTCGACCTACTGACTCAGAGGCGAGAGTGTTAATCACGGGACTGCGGCTGACAACTAATATTCTGCGTGTGAGAGCGCAATAGATTGACTTTGGTTACATTAATCAAAGCTGTAAATTGTTCCCTCTGCTTTCCCTGCAGTCCTGCTCTACAAGCCCCTAAACCACGTGACCAGAGTTATACTGTCGATCCGCGTAAGTTCGAATTAGAAATTCCAGACATGAATGAACAAATTATTTCTTGGAGGGCAGAATACATTTTCTGCTCATCGAGGTGGGAGCGTCAGAACACAAAAAATGGGGCCAGCAGCCCAGGGCAGTTACACACAGGGTTAGATACAGAGTAAAGCTCCCTCCATACTGTCCCGTCAAACACTCCCAGGGAAGGTACAGGGTTAGACACAGAGTAAAGCTCCCTCTACACTGTCCCGTCAAACACTCCCAGGGGCAGGTACAGGGTTAGATACAGAGTAAAGCTCCCTCTACACTGTCCCGTCAAACACTCCCAGGGCAGGTACAGGGTTAGATACAGAGTAAAGCTCCCTCTACACTGTCCCGTCAAACACTCCCAGGGCAGGTACAGGGTTAGATACAGAGTAAAGCTCCCTCTACACTGTCCCATCAAACACTCCCAGGGCAGGTACAGGGTTAGATACAGAGTAAAGCTCCCTCTACACTGTCCCATCAAACACTCCCAGGGCAGGTACAGGGTTAGATACAGAGTAAAGCTCCCTCTACACTGTCCCATCAAACACTCCCAGGGCTGGTACAGGGTTAGATACAGAGTAAAGCTCCCTCTACACTGTCCCGTCAAACACTCCCAGGGCAGGTACAGGGTTAGATACAGAGTAAAGCTCCCTCTACACTGTCCCATCAAACACTCCCAGGGCAGGTACAGGGTTAGATACAGAGTAAAGCTCCCTCTACACTGTCCCGTCAAACACTCCCAGGGCAGGTACAGGGTTAGATACAGAGTAAAGCTCCCTCCACACTGTCCCGTCAAACACTCCCAGGGCAGGTACAGGGTTAGATACAGAGTAAAGCTCCCTCTACACTGTCCCGTCAAACACTCCCAGGGCAGGTACAGGGTTAGATACAGAGTAAAGCTCCCTCTACACTGTCCCATCAAACACTCCCAGGGTCAGGTACAGGGTTAGATACAGAGTAAAGCACCCTCTACACTGTCCCGTCAAACACTCCCAGGGCAGGTACAGGGTTAGATACAAAGTAAAGCTCCCTCTACACTGTCCCATCAAACACTCCCAGGGCAGGTACAGGGTTAGATACAGAGTAAAGCTCCCTCTACACTGTCCCGTCAAACACTCCCAGGGCAGGTACAGGGTTAGATACAGAGTAAAGCTCCCTCTACACTGTCCCATCAAACACTCCCAGGACAGGTACAGGGTTAGATACAGAGTAAAGCTCCCTCTACACTGTCCCATCAAACTCTCCCTGGGCAGGTACAGGGTTAGATACAGAGTAAAGCTCCCTCTACACTGTCCCGTCAAACACTCCCAGGGCAGGTACAGGGTTAGATACAGAGTAAAGCTCCCTCTACACTGTCCCGTCAAACACTCCCAGGGCAGGTACAGGGTTAGATACAGAGTAAAGCTCCCTCTACACTGTCCCATCAAACACTCCCAGGGCAGGTACAGGGTTAGATACAGAGTAATGCTCCCTCGACACTGTCCCGTCAAACACTCCCAGGGCAGGTACAGGGTAAGATACAGAGTAAAGCTCCCTCTACACTGTCCCGTCAAACACTCCCAGGACGGGTACAGGGTTAGATACAGAGTAAAGCTCCCTCTACACTGTCCCATCAAACACTCCCAGGGCAGGTACAGGGTTAGATACAGAGTAAAGCTCCCTCTACACTGTCCCGTCAAACACTCCCAGGGTCAGGTACAGGGTTAGATACAGAGTAAAGCTCCCTCTACACTGTCCCGTCAAACACTCCCAGGGCAGGTACAGGGTTAGATACAGAGTAAAGCTCCCTCTACACTGTCCCATCAAACACTCCCAGGGCAGGTACAGGGTTAGATACAGAGTAAAGCTCCCTCTACACTGTCCCGTCAAACACTCCCAGGGCAGGTACAGGGTTAGATACAGAGTAATGCTCCCTCGACACTGTCCCGTCAAACACTCCCAGGGTCAGGTACAGGGTTAGATACAGAGTAAAGCTCCCTCTACACTGTCCCATCAAACACTCCCAGGGCAGGTACAGGGTTAGATACAGAGTAAAGCTCCCTCTACACTGTCCCATCAAACACTCCCGGGGCAGGTACAGGGTTAGATACAGAGTAAAGCTCCCTCTACACTGTCCCGTCAAACACTCCCAGGGCAGGTACAGCACGGGTTAGATACAGAGTAAAGCTCCCTCTACACTGTCCCATCAAACACTCCCAGGGCAGGTACAGGGTTAGATACAGAGTAAAGCTCCCTCTACACTGTCCCATCAAACACTCCCGGGGCAGGTACAGGGTTAGATACAGAGTAAAGCTCCCTCTACACTGTCCCATCAAACACTCCCAGGGCAGGTACAGGGTTAGATACAGAGTAAAGCTCCCTCTACACTGTCCCATCAAACACTCCCAGGGCAGGTACAGGATTAGATACAGAGTCAAGCTCCCTCTACACTGAAGTTGTACAGTGGGAGTGAATGGGAAGGGGTCGGGTCCATTGGGATTGTGTACAGTGGGAGTGAATGGGAAGGGGTCGGGTCCATAGGGATTGTGTACAGTGGGAGTGAACGGGAAGGGGTCGGGTCCATTGGGATTGTGTACAGTGGGAGTGAATGGGAAGGGGTCGGGTCCATTGGGATTGTGTACAGTGGGAGTGAAGGGGAAGGGATCGGGTCCATTGGGATTGTGTACAGTGGGAGTGAATGGGAAGGGGTCGGGTCCATTGGGATTGTGTACAGTGGGAGTGAACGGGAAGGGGTCGGGTCCATTGGGATTGTGTACAGTGGGAGTGAATGGGAAGGGGTCGGGTCCATTGGGATTGTGTACAGTGGGAGTGAATGGGAAGGGGTCGGGTCCATTGGGATTGTGTCCAGTGGGAGTGAATGGGAAGGGCTCGGGTCCATTGGGATTGTGTACAGTGGGAGTGAATGGGAAGGGGTCGGGTCCATTGGGATTGTGTACAGTGGGAGTGAATGGGAAGGGGTCGGGTCCATTGGGATTGTGTGATTGAGGGAGTGAGTGGGAAGGGGTCGGGTCCATTGGGATTGTGTACAGTGGGAGTGAATGGAAAGGGGTCGTGTCCATTGGGATTGTGTACAGTGGGAGTGAATGGGAAGGGATCGGGTCCATTGGGATTGTGTACAGTGGGAGTGAATGGGAAGGGGTCGGGTCCATTGGGATTGTGTCCAGTGGGAGTGAATGGGAAGGGGTCGGGTCCATTGGGATTGTGTACAGTGGGAGTGAAGGGGAAGGGGTCGGGTCCATTGGGATTGTGTCCAGTGGGAGTGAATGGGAAGGGGTCGTGTCCATTGGGATTGTGTCCAGTGGGAGTGAACGGGAAGGGGTCGGGTCCATTGGGATTGTGTACAGTGGGAGTGAATGGGAAGGGATCGGGTCCATTGGGATTGTGTACAGTGGGAGTGAATGGGAAGGGGTCGGGTCCATTGGGATTGTGTCCAGTGGGAGTGAATGGGAAGGGGTCGTGTCCATTGGGATTGTGTCCAGTGGAAGTGAATGGGAAGGGGTCGGGTCCATTGGGATTGTGTACAGTGGGAGTGAATGGGAAGGGATCGGGTCCATTGGGATTGTGTCCAGTGGGAGTGAATGGGAAGGGGTCGGGTCCATTGGGATTGTGTACAGTGGGAGTGAATGGGAAGGGGTCGGGTCCATTGGGATTGTGTACAGTGGGAGTGAATGGGAAGGGGTCGGGTCCATTGGGATTGTGTGCAGTGGGAGTGAACGGGAAGGGGTCGGGTCCATTGGGATTGTGTCCAGTGGGAGTGAACGGGAAGGGGTCGGGTCCATTGGGATTGTGTACAGTGGGAGTGAATGGGAAGGGATCGGGTCCATTGGGATTGTGTACAGTGGGAGTGAATGGGAAGGGATCGGGTCCATTGGGATTGTGTACAGTGGGAGTGAATGGGAAGGGGTCGGGTCCATTGGGATTGTGTACAGTGGGAGTGAATGGGAAGGGATCGGGTCCATTGGGATTGTGTACAGTGGGAGTGAACGGGAAGGGGTCGGGTCCATTGGGATTGTGTACAGTGGGAGTGAATGGGAAGGGGTCGGGTCCATTGGGATTGTGTACAGTGGGAGTGAATGGGAAGGGATCGGGTCCATTGGGATTGTGTACAGTGGGAGTGAATGGGAAGGGGTCGGGTCTGACTGTAAGATGTGTGTGGTCTCTCCACAGCAACTATTGGACGACACACCCAGAGATCACCCAGATTTCTGCCTGCTGGAGAAAGCTCTCAATGATTCCAACTGTTTCCTCTCCATGACAAATCAGACTCTTCCACAGAAAAGTTCCTGCCGCACTTGTGATGCATCAAAGGTTCTTATTATCAGAGAATTCCAGTCCCGGAGTGGGAAAGGACAGTGTATCTAACGCACTGTGAGACCCGGTCCCAGAGGGGGAAAGGACAGTGTATCTAACGCACTGTGAGACCCGGTCCCAGAGGGGGAAAGGACAGTGTATCTAACGCACTGTGAGACCCGGTCCCAGAAGGGGAAAGGACAGTGTATCTAACGCACTGTGAGACCCGGTCCCAGAGGGGGAAAGGACAGTGTATCTAACGCACTGTGAGACCCGGTCCCAGAGGGGGAAAGGACAGTGTGTCTAACGCACTGTGAGACCCGGCCCCAGAGGGGGAAAGGACAGTGTGTCTAACGCACTGTGAGACCCAGCCCCAGAGGGGGAAAGGACAGTGTATCTAACACACTGTGAGACCCGGTCCCAGAGGGGGAAAGGACAGTGTATCTAACGCACTGTGAGACCCGGTCCCAGAGGGGGAAAGGACAGTGTATCTAACGCACTGTGAGACCCGGTCCCAGAGGGGGAAAGGACAGTGTATCTAACGCACTGTGAGACCCAGTCCCAGAGGGGGAAAGGACAGTGTATCTAACGCACTGTGAGACCCGGTCCCAGAGGGGGAAAGGACAGTGTATCTAACGCACTGCGAGACCCGGTCCCAGAGGGGGAAAGGACAGTGTATCTAACGCACTGTGAGACCCGGTCCCAGAGGGGGAAAGGACAGTGTATCTAACGCACTGAGAGACCCGGTCCCAGAGGGGGAAAGGACAGTGTATCTAACGCACTGAGAGACCCGGTCCCAGAGGGGGAAAGGACAGTGTATCTAACACACTGTGAGACCCGGTCCCAGAGGGGGAAAGGACAGTGTATCTAACGCACTGTGAGACCCGGTCCCAGATGGGGAAAGGACAGTGTATCTAACGCACTGTGAGACCCGGTCCCAGAGGGGGAAAGGACAGTGTATCTAACTCACTGTGAGACCCGGTCCCAGAGGGGGAAAGGACAGTGTATCTAACGCACTGTGAGACCCGGTCCCAGAGGGGGAAAGGACAGTTCATCTAACGCACTGTGAGACCCGGTCCCAGAGGGGGAAAGGACAGTGTATCTAACGCACTGTGAGACCCGGTCCCAGAGGGGGAAAGGACAGTGTATCTAACGCACTGTGAGACCCGGTCCCAGAGGGGGAAAGGACAGTGTATCTAACGCACTGTGAGACCCGGTCCCAGAGGGGGAAAGGACAGTGTATCTAACGCACTGTGAGACCCGGTCCCAGAGGGGGAAAGGACAGTGTATCTAACACACTGTGAGACCCGGTCCCAGAGGGGGAAAGGACAGTGTATCTAACGCACTGTGAGACCCGGTCCCAGAGGGGGAAAGGACAGTGTATCTAACGCACTGTGAGACCCGGTCCCAGAGGGGGAAAGGACAGTGTATCTAACGCACTGTGACACCCGGTCCCAGAGGGGGAAAGGACAGTGTATCTAACGCACTGTGAGACCCGGTCCCAGAGGGGGAAAGGACAGTGTATCTAACGCACTGTGTGACCCGGTCCCAGAGGGGGAAAGGACAGTGTGTCTAACGCACTGTGAGACCCGGTCCCAGAGGGGGAAAGGACAGTGTATCTAACGCACTGTGAGACCCGGTCCCAGAGGGGGAAAGGACAGTGTGTCTAACGCACTGTGAGACCCGGTCCCAGAGGGGGAAAGGACAGTGTGTGTAACGCACTGTGACACCCGGTCCCAGAGGGGGAAAGGACAGTGTATCTAACGCACTGTGAGACCCGGTCCCAGAGGGGGAAAGGACAGTGTATCTAACGCACTGTGAGACCCGGTCCCAGAGGGGGAAAGGACAGTGTATCTAACGCACTGTGAGATCCGGTCCCAGAGGGGGAAAGGACAGTGTATCTAACACACTGAGAGACCCGGTCCCAGAGGGGGAAAGGACAGTGTATCTAACGCACTGTGAGACCCGGTCCCAGAGGGGGAAAGGACAGTGTATCTAACGCACTGTGAGACCCGGTCCCAGAGGGGGAAAGGACAGTGTATCTAACGCACTGTGAGACCCGGTCCCAGAGGGAGAAAGGACAGTGTATCTAACGCACTGTGAGACCCGGTCCCAGAGGGGGAAAGGACAGTGTATCTAACGCACTGTGAGACCCGGTCCCAGAGCGGGTAAGGACAGTGTATCTAACGCACTGTGAGACCCGGTCCCAGCGGGGGAAAGCTCAGTGTATCTAACGCACTGTGAGACCCGGTCCCAGAGGGGGAAAGCACAGTGTATCTAACACACTGTGAGACCCGGTCCCAGAGGGGGAAAGGACAGTGTATCTAACGCACTGTGAGACCGGTCCCAGAGGTGGAAAGGACAGTGTATCTAACGCACTGTGAGACCCGGTCCCAGAGGGGGAAAGGACAGTGTATCTAACGCACTGTGAGACCCGGTCCCAGAGGGGGAAAGGACAGTGTATCTAACGCACTGTGAGACCCGGTCCCAGAGGGGGAAAGGACAGTGTATCTAACACACTGTGAGACCTGGTCCCAGAGGGGGAAAGGACAGTGTATCTAACGCACTGTGAGACCCGGTCCCAGAGGGGGAAAGGACAGTGTATCTAACGCACTGTGAGACCCGGTCCCCAGAGGGGGAAAGGACAGTGTATCTAACACACTGTGAGACCCAGTCCCAGAGGGGGAAAGGACAGTGTATCTAACACACTGTGAGACCCGGTCCCAGAGGGGGAAAGCTCAGTGTATCTAACGCACTGTGATACCCGGTCCCAGAGGGGGAAAGCACAGTGTATCTAACACACTGTGAGACCCGGTCCCAGAGGGGGAAAGGACAGTGTATCTAACGCACTGTGAGACCCGGTCCCAGAGGTGGAAAGGACAGTGTATCTAACGCACTGTGAGACCCGGTCCCAGAGGGGGAAAGGACAGTGTATCTAACACACTGTGAGACCCGGTCCCAGAGGGGGAAAGGACAGTGTATCTAACGCACTGTGAGACCCATTTCCCAGAACTGGTCTCAATGACGATGGTACAATCTCTGACTGCACTCTCTGCTCCTCACTTGTCTTCCTTCTTGTCCATCTCCCCTCAGGACCAACACTTGGTGAAAGACGGATTTGTGGTTGAGGTCTCTGAAAACTCACGCAAACTGAGACATCTCTTCCTCTCAACCAATCTCCTCTTCTCCGCTAAGCAGAAGAAAATATCTGGGTAACTATCTCTTGTTCTCTTTCGAGCTTTCGAGCTCAATTGCCTCTCAGCCTCGTGTTTCTGTTTCAATTCTGGGGATGTGGGCGTCGCTGGCGAGGCCGCCATTTATTGCCCATCCCTAATCGCCCCTTGAGAAGGTGGTGGTGAGCCGCCTTCTTGAACCGCTGCAGTCCGTGTGGTGAAGGTTCTCCCACAGTGCTGTTAGGAAGGGAGTTCCAGGATTTTGACCCAGCGACGATGAAGGAACGGCCGATATATTTCCAAGTCGGGATGGTGTGTGACTCGGAGGGGAACGTGCAGGTGGTGGTGTTCCCATGTGCCTGCTGCCCTTGTCCTTCTTGGTGGTAGAGGTCGCGGGTTTGGGAGGTGCTGTCGAAGAAGCCTTGGCGAGTTGCTGCAGTGCATCCTGTGGATGGTCCACACTGCAGCCACGGTGCGCCGGTGGTGAAGGGAGTGAATGTTTAGGGTGGTGGATGGGGTGCCAAGTCAGAGAATGAGAGGTCAAGAAGGAGAGGGAGAATTACATGGAATTTACAGCCCAGAAACAGGCCATTCGGCCCCACTGGTCTATCCCGGTGTTTATGCTCCACACGAGCCTCGTCCCTCCCTACTCCATCTCACCCTCTCACCATCTCCTTCTATTCCTCTCTCCCTCATGTGTTTATCCAGCTTCCCCTTAAATCCATCTACACTATTCACCTCAACTACTCCTTGTGGGAGCGAGTTCCACATTCTCACCACTCTCTGGGGAAAGAAGTTTCTCCTGAATTCCCCAATTGGATTTATTCGTGACTATCTTATATTTAAAGCCCTTACAGCGAGACAGAGGAGAGAGAGATAGGAACAGAGAGACAGAAACACAGAGACAGAGAGAGACATAGGGACAAAGGAAGAGACAACGAGAGAGACAGAGAGGGAGAGACAGAGAGAGAGAGTCACAGAAACAGAGAGACAGAGAGAGACATCGGGACAAAGGAAGAGAGAGAGAGAGAGGGGCAGAGACAGAAATAGAGAGAGAGAGAGAGAAAGAGAGAGAGAGACAGAGAGAGACAGAGAGAGAGAAAAACAGAGAGTCAGAGAGAGAGAGAGAGAGACAGAGAGAGAGACAGAGAGAGAGTCAGACAGGGAGCGAGAGAGAGAGAGAGACAGAGAGAGAGAGAGAGAGAGACAGAGAGAGAGTGAGATGGAGAGAGAAAGAGTGAGATGGAGAGGGAGAGAGAGAGTGAGACGGAGAGGGAGCGAGAGAGAGAGATTGTGACAGAGAGAGAGAGTGTGAGACAGAGAGGGAGAGAGAGAGTGAGACGGAGAGGGAACGAGAGAGAGAGATTGTGATGGAGAAAGAGAGAGTGAGACGGAGAGGGAGAGAGAGGAGAGATTGTGACAGAGAGAGTGAGAGACGGAGAGGGAGAGAGAGAGTGAGAGACGGAGAGGGAGAGCGAGGAGAGATTGTGACAGAGAGAGAGAGAGAGACAGAGAGAGAGAGTGAGAGATGGAGAGGGAGAGCGAGGAGAGAGACGGAGAGAGAGAGAGAGAGTGAGAGACGGAAAGGGAGAGCGAGGAGAGATTGTGACAGAGAGAGAGAGACGGAGAGAGAGAGAGTGAGAGACGGAGAGGGAGAGAGAGAGTGAGAGACGGAGATGGAGAGAGAGAGTGAGAGACGGAGAGGGAGAGAGAGAGTGAGAGACGGAGAGGGAGAGAGAGAGTGAGAGACGGAGAGGGAGAGAGTGAGAGACGGAGAGGGACAGAGAGGAGAGATTGTGACAGAGAGAGAGACGGAGAGGGAGAGAGAGTGAGACGGAGAGGGAGAGCGAGGAGAGATTGTGACAGAGAGAGAGAGAGAGAGAGAGAGTGAGACGGAGAGGGAGAGCGAGGAGAGATTGTGACAGAGAGAGAGGGAGACGGAGAGGGAGAGCGAGGAGAGATTGTGACAGAGAGAGAGGGAGTGAGAGACGGAGAGGGAGAGACGGAGAGGGAGAGCGAGGAGAGATTGTGACAGAGAGAGAGAGTGAGAGACGGAGAGGGAGAGCGAGGAGAGATTGTTACAGAGAGAGAGGGAGTGAGAGACGGAGAGGGAGAGCGAGGAGAGATTGTGACAGAGAGAGAAAGAGTGAGAGACGGCGAGGGAGAGCGAGGAGAGATTGTGACAGAGAGAGAGAGAGTGAGAGACGGAGAGGGAGAGCGAGGAGAGATTGTGACAGAGAGAGAGGGGAGTGAGAGACGGAGAGGGAGAGCGAGGAGAGATTGTGACAGAGAGAGAGAGAGAGAGTGAGAGACGGAGAGGGAGAGCGAGGAGAGATTGTGACAGAGAGACAGTTGAAGGTTGGGGGTTGAGAACAGAATCTCCCAACCACGACGATGAGCGTCTCCATCGCGACTCTTCCCCTCGGAGGAATGGGATTTTCAAACTTGGAATCCCAGAAGCCAGACTGAACCCTGGCGGGGGTGGGGGAGATATTGGGGGCAATTTTAACCCAGCTCTGCCGGCGGTGGGGGCTGTGGATGGATGGAGACTGGCCTCACACCCAATTAACATCTTAATCTCCGGCGGGGGGGCGGTGGGGTGGGAGGGAGGAGGAGGAGGTGCAGGGAATGAAAACAGGGTCTCTATCCCAAATCCGTCTCACTCTCTCTCTCTCTCCGTCTCTCTCTCTCTCTGTCACAATCTCTCCTCTCTCTCTCCCTCTCCGTCTCTCACTCTCTCTGTCACAATCTCTCCTCGCTCTCCCTCTCCGTCTCTCACTCTCTCTCTCTCTCCGTCTCTCACTCTCTCTCTCTCTGTCACAATCTCTCCTCGCTCTCCCTCTCCGTCTCTCACTCTCTCTCTCTCTCCGTCTCTCACTCTCTCTGTCACAATCTCTCCTCGCTCTCCCTCTCCGTCTCTCACTCTCTCTCTCCCTCTCCGTCTCTCACTTTCTCTGTCACAATCTCTCCTCGCTCTCCCTCTCCGTCTCTCACTCTCTCTCTCTCTCCGTCTCTCACTCTCTCTGTCACAATCTCTCCTCTCTCTCCCTCTCCGTCTCTCACTCTCTCTCCCTCTCCGTCTCTCACTCTCTCTCTCTCTCCGTCTCTCACTCTCTCTCTCTCTGTCACAATCTCTCCTCGCTCTCCCTCTCCGTCTCTCACTCTCTCTCTCTCTCCGTCTCTCACTTTCTCTGTCACAATCTCTCCTCGCTCTCCCTCTCCGTCTCTCACTCTCTCTCTCTCCGTCTCTCACTCTCTCTCTGTCACAATCTCTCCTCGCTCTCCCTCTCTGTCTCTCACTCTCTCTCTCCCTCCCTCCGACTCTCACTCTCTCTGTCACAATCTCTCCTCGCTCTCCCTCTCTGTCTCTCACTCTCTCTCTCTCTCTCCCTCTCCGTCTCTCTCTCTCACTCTCTCTGTCACAATCTCTCCTCGCTCTCCATCTCCGTCTCTCACTCTCTCTCTCTCTCTCTCCGTCTCTCTCTCTCTCTGTCACAATCTCTCCTCGCTCTCCCTCTCCGACTCTCACTCTCTCTCTCCCTCTCCGTCTCTCACTCTATCTCTCTCTGTCACAATCTCTCCTCGCTCTCCCTCTCCGTCTCTCACTCTCTCTCTCTCTGTCACAATCTCTCCTCGCTCTCCCTCTCCGTCTCTCACTCTCTCTCTCCCTCTCCGTCTCTCACTCTCTCTCTGTCACAATCTCTCCTCGCTCTCTCTCTCCATCTCTCACTCTCTCTCTCTCTCCGTCTCTCTCTCTCTGTCACAATCTCTCACTCTCTCTCTCTCCGTCTCTCTCTCTCTGTCACAATCTCTCCTCGCTCTCCCTCTCCATCTCTCACTCTCTCTCTCCCTCTCCGTCTCTCACTCTCTCTGTCACAATCTCTCCTCGCTCTCCCTCTCCGTCTCTCACTCTCTCTCTCTCCGTCTCTCACTCTCTCTGTCACAATCTCTCCTCGCTCTCCCTCTCCGTCTCTCACTCTCTCTGTCACAATCTCCTCTCTCTCTCACTCTCTCTCTCCCTCTCCGTCTCTCACTCTGTCACAATCTCTCCTCGCTCTCCCTCTCCGTCTCTCACTCTCTCTCTCCCTCTCCGTCTCTCTCTCTCTCCCTCTCTGTCACAATCTCTCCTCGCTGTCCCTCTCCGTCTCTCACTCTCTCTCTCTCACTCTCTCTCTCCCTCTCCGTCTCTCACTCTCTCTGTCACAATCTCTCCTCGCTCTCCCTCTCCGACTCTCACTCTCTCTCTCCCTCTCCGTCTCTCTCTCTCTCTCTGTCACAATCTCTCCTCGCTCTCCCTCTCCGTCTCTCACTCTCTCTCTCCCTCTCCGTCTCTCTCTCTCTCTCTCTCTGTCACAATCTCTCCTCGCTCTCCCTCTCCGTCTCTCACTCTCTCTCTCCCTCTCCGTCTCTCTCTCTCTCCCTCTCTGTCACAATCTCTCCTCGCTGTCCCTCTCCGTCTCTCACTCTCTCTCTCTCACTCTCTCTCTCCCTCTCCGTCTCTCACTCTCTCTGTCACAATCTCTCCTCGCTCTCCCTCTCCGTCTCTCACTCTCTCTCTCTCTGTCACAATCTCTCCTCGCTCTCCCTCTCCGTCTCTCACTCTCTCTCTCCCTCTCCGTCTCTCTCTCTCTGTCACAATCTCTCCTCGCTCTCCCTCTCCATCTCTCATTCTCTCTCTCTCCGTCTCTCTCTCTCTCTCTCTGTCACAATCTCTCACTCTCTCTCTCTCCGTCTCTCTCTCTCTCTCTGTCACAATCTCTCCTCGCTCTCCCTCTCCATCTCTCACTCTCTCTCTCCCTCTCCGTCTCTCACTATCTCTGTCACAATCTCTCCTCGCTCTCCCTCTCCGTCTCTCACTCTCTCTGTCACAATCTCTCCTCGCTCTCCCTCTCCGTCTCTCACTCTCTCTCTCTCTCTCCGTCTCTCACTCTCTCTGTCACAATCTCTCCTCGCTCTCCCTCTCCATCTCTCTCTCTCTCTCTCCCTCTCCGTCTCTCACTCTCTCTGTCACAATCTCTCCTCGCTCTCCCTCTCCGTCTCACTCTCTCTCTCCTCTCCGTCTCTCTCTCTCTCTCTGTCACAATCTCTCCTCGCTCTCCCTCTCCGTCTCTCACTCTCTCTCTCCCTCTCCGTCTCTCACTCTCTCTCTCTCCGTCTCTCACTCTCTCTCTGTCACAATCTCTCCTCGCTCTCCCTCTCTGTCTCTCACTCTCTCTCTCCCTCTCCGACTCTCACTCTCTCTGTCACAATCTCTCCTCGCTCTCCATCTCCGTCTCTCACTCTCTCTCTCTCTCTCCGTCTCTCTCTCTCTCTCTGTCACAATCTCTCCTCGCTCTCCCTCTCCGTCTCTCACTCTCTCTCTCTCTGTCACAATCTCTCCTCGCTCTCCCTCTCCGTCTCTCACTCTCTCTCTCCCTCTCCGTCTCTCACTCTCTCTGTCACAATCTCTCCTCGCTCTCTCTCTCCGATCTCTCACTCTCTCTCTCTCTCCGTCTCTCTCTCTCTGTCACAATCTCTCACTCTCTCTCTCTCCGTCTCTCTCTCTCTCTCTGTCACAATCTCTCCTCGCTCTCCCTCTCCATCTCTCACTCTCTCTCTCCCTCTCCGTCTCTCACTCTCTCTGTCACAATCTCTCCTCGCTCTCCCTCTCCGTCTCTCACTCTCTCTCTCTCCGTCTCTCACTCTCTCTGTCACAATCTCTCCTCGCTCTCCCTCTCCGTCTCTCACTCTCTCTCTCCCTCTCCGTCTCTCACTCTCTCTCTCCCTCTCCGTCTCTCCCTCTCCGTCTCTCACTCCCTCTCTCTCTGTCACAATCTCTCCTCGCTCTCCCTCTCCGTCTCTCACTCCCTCTCTCTCTCTCTCTCTCTGTCTCTGTCTCTCTCTCTCTCTCCCCCTGTCTGACTCTCTCCCCGTCTCTCTCTCTCTCTCTCTCTGTCTCTCTCTCTCTCCCCCTGTCTGACTCTCTCTCTCTCTCTCTCTCTCTGTCACAATCTCTCACTCTCTCTCTCTCTCCGTCTCTCTCTCTCTCTCTCTCTGTCTCTGTCTCTCTCTCTCTCCCCCTGTCTGACTCTCTCTCTCTCTCTGTCACAATCTCTCACTCTCTCTCTCTCTCCGTCTCTCTCTCTCTCTCTGTCTCTGTCTCTCTCTCTCTCTCCCCCTGTCTGACTCTCTCTCCGTCTCTCTCTCTCTCTCTCTCTCTCTCTGTCTCTCTCTCTCTCTCTCCTCCCGTCTCTCTCTCTCTCTCTCTCTCTGTCTCTCTCTCTCTCCCCCTGTCTGACTCTCTCTCTCTCTCTCTCTCTCTGTCACAATCTCTCACTCTCTCTCTCTCTCCGTCTCTCACTCCCTCTCTCTCTCTCTCTCTCTCCCTCTCCGTCTCTCACTCTCTCTCTCCCTCTCCGTCTCTCACTCTCTCTCTCA
>NW_027139623.1:6022500-6061764 GCF_035084215.1 Heptranchias perlo | reverse complement strand
GTGCTGGGACACTCAATCCTGTTCTCCGCACAGTCAGTGCTGGGATACTCAGTCCTGTTGTACATACAGTCAGTGCAGGGACAGTCAGTCCTTTTACACACACATTCAGTGCTGGGACACTCTGTCCTGTTATACACACATTCAGTGCTGGGACACCCTGTCCTGCTATCAACACAGTCAGTGCTGGGACACCCAGTCCTGTTTTGCACAGAGTCAGTGCTGGGACACTCAATCCTGTTATACGCACAGTCAGTGCTGGGACACTCAGTCCTGTTATACACACAGTCAGTGCTGGGACACCCTGTCCTGCTATCAACACAATCAGTGCTGGGACACTCAGTCCTGTTATACACAGAGTCAGTGCTGGGACACTCAGTCCTGTCAATACACACAGTCAGTGCTGGGACACTCAGTCCTGTTATACACAGAGTCAGTGCTGGGACACTCAGTCCTGTTATACACAGTCAGTGCTGGGACACTCAGTCCTGTCAATACACACAGTCAGTGCTGGGACACTCAATCCTGTTCCACACAGTCAGTGCTGGGACACTCAATCCTGTTCTACGCACAGTCAGTGCTGGGACACTCAATCCTGTTCCACACAGTCAGTGCTGGGACACTCAATCCTGTTCCACACAGTCAGTGCTGGGACACTCAATCCTGTTCTACGCACAGTCAGTGCTGGGACACTCAATCCTGTTATACACACAGTCAGTGCTGGGACACTCAATCCTGTTATACACACATTCAGTGCTGGGACACCCTGTCCTGCTATCAACACAGTCAGTGCTGGGACACTCAGTTCTGTTTTCCACACAGTCAGTGCTGGGACACTCAATCCTGTTATACACACATTCAGTGCTGGGACACCCTGTCCTGCTATCAACACAGTCAGTGCTGGGACACTCAGTTCTGTTTTCCACACAGTCAGTGCTGGGACACTCAGTCCTGTCAATACACACAGTCAGTGCTGAAACACTCTGACCTGTTACACACACATTCAGTGCTGGGACACCCTGTCCTGTTATACACACAGTCAGTGTTGAAACACTCAGTCCTATTATACATACAATCAGTGCTGGGACACTCAGTCCAGTTAATACACACAGTCAGTGCTGGGACACTCAGTCCTGTTATGCACAGTCAGTGCTGGGAGACTCAGTCCTGTTATACACACAGTCAGTGCTGGGACACTCAATCCTGTTCTCCGCACAGTCAGTGCTGGGATACTCAGTCCTGTTGTACATACAGTCAGTGCAGGGACAGTCAGTCCTTTTACACACACATTCAGTGCTGGGACACTCTGTCCTGTTATACACACATTCAGTGCTGGGACACCCTGTCCTGCTATCAACACAGTCAGTGCTGGGACACTCAGTTCTGTTTTCCACACAGTCAGTGCTGGGACAATCAGTCCTGTTGTGCACACAGTCAGTGCTGAAACACTCTGACCTGTTACACACACATTCAGTGCTGGGACACCCTGTCCTGTTATACACACAGTCAGTGTTGAAACACTCAGTCCTATTATACATACAATCAGTGCTGGGACACTCAGTCCAGTTAATACACACAGTCAGTGCTGGGACACTCAGTCCTGTTATGCACAGTCAGTGCTGGGAGACTCAGTCCTGTTATACACACAGTCAGTGCTGGGACACTCAATCCTGTTCTCCGCACAGTCAGTGCTGGGATACTCAGTCCTGTTGTACATACAGTCAGTGCAGGGACAGTCAGTCCTTTTACACACACATTCAGTGCTGGGACACTCTGTCCTGTTATACACACATTCAGTGCTGGGACACCCTGTCCTGCTATCAACACAGTCAGTGCTGGGACACCCAGTCCTGTTTTGCACAGAGTCAGTGCTGAAACACTCAGTCCTGTTATACACACAGTCAATGCTGGGACACTCAGTCCTGTTATACACACAGTCAGTGCTGGGACACTCAGTCCTGTTAAACACACAGTCAGTGCTGGGACACTCAATCCTGTTATACGCACAATCGCTGCTGGGACACTAAGTCCTGTTATACACACAATCGCTGCTGGGACACTAAGTCCTGTTATACACACAGTCAGCGCTGGGACATTCAGTCCTGTTATACACACAGTCAGTGCTGGGACAATCAATCCTGTTTTACACACAGTCAGTGCTGGGACACTCAGTCCTGTCATACGCACAGTCAGTGTTGGGAGACTCAGTCCTGTTATACACACAGTCAGTGCTGGGACACTCAATCCTGTTGTACATACAGTCAGTGCAGGGACAGTCAGTCCTTTTACACACACATTCAGTGCTGGGACACTCTGTCCTGTTATACACACATTCAGTGCTGGGACACCCTGTCCTGCTATCAACACAGTCAGTGCTGGGACACTCAGTCCTGTTGTGCACACAGTCAGTGCTGAAACACTCTGACCTGTTACACACACATTCAGTGCTGGGACACCCTGTCCTGTTATACACACAGTCAGTGCTGGGACACTCAGTCCTGTTATACACACAGTCAGTGCTGGGACAATCAATCCTGTTATACGCACAGTCAGTGCTGGGACACTCAATCCTGCTATACACACAGTCAGTGCTGGGACACTCAGTCCTGTTGTACACACATTCAGTGCTGGGACACCCTGTCCTGCTATCAACACAGTCAGTGCTGGGACACTCAGTTCTGTTTTCCACACAGTCAGTGCTGGGACACTCAGTCCTGTTGTACATACATTCAGTGCTGGGACACCCTGTCCTGCTATGAACACAGTCAGTGCTGGGACACTCAGTTCTGTTTTCCACACAGTCAGTGCTGGGACACTCAGTTACGTTTTCCACACAGTCAGTGCTGGGACACTCAGTCCTGTTATACACACAGTCAGTGCTGGGACACTCAGTCCTGTTATACACACAGTCAGTGCTGGGACACTCAGTCCTGTTATACACACAGTCAGTGCTGGGAAACTCAGTCCTATTATACACAGAGTCAGTGCTGGGACACTCAGTCCTGTCAATGCACACAGTCAGTGCTGGGACACTCAATCCTGTTCCACAGAGTCATTGCTGGGACACTCAGTCCTCTTATACACACAGTCAGTGCTGGGACACTCAATCCTGTTCCACACAGTCAGTGCTGGGACACTCAGTCCTCTTATACACACAGTCAGTGCTGGGACACTCAGTTCTGTTTTCCACACAGTCAGTGCTGGGACAATCAGTCCTGTTGTGCACACAGTCAGTGCTGAAACACTCTGACCTGTTACACACACATTCAGTGCTGGGACACCCTGTCCTGTTATACACACAGTCAGTGTTGAAACACTCAGTCCTATTATACATACAATCAGTGCTGGGACACTCAGTCCAGTTAATACACACAGTCAGTGCTGGGACACTCAGTCCTGTTATGCACAGTCAGTGCTGGGACACTCAGTCCTGTTTTGCACACAGTCAGTGCTGGGACACTCAGTCCTGTCATACACACAGTCAGTGTTGGGAGACTCAGTCCTGTTATACACACAGTCAGTGCTGGGACACTCAATCCTGTTCTCCGCACAGTCAGTGCTGGGATACTCAGTCCTGTTGTACATACAGTCAGTGCAGGGACAGTCAGTCCTTTTACACACACATTCAGTGCTGGGACACTCTGTCCTGTTCTACACACATTCAGTGCTGGGACACCCTGTCCTGCTATCAACACAGTCAGTGCTGGGACACCCAGTCCTGTTTTGCACAGAGTCAGTGCTGAAACACTCAGTCCTGTTATACACACAGTCAGTGCTGGGACACTCAATCCTGTTATACGCACAGTCAGTGCTGGGACACTCAGTCCTGTTATACACACAGTCAGTGCTGGGACACTCAATCCTGTTCCACAGAGTCAGTGCTGGGACACTCAGTCCTATTATACACAGAGTCAGTGCTGGGACACTCAGTCCTGTTATACACAGTCAGTGCTGGGACACTCAGTCCTGTCAATGCACACAGTCAGTGCTGGGACACTCAATCCTGTTCCACAGAGTCAGTGCTGGGACACTCAGTCCTGTCAATACACACAGTCAGTGCTGGGACACTCAATCCTGTTCCACACAGTCAGTGCTGGGACACTCAGTCCTCTGATACACACAGTCAGTGCTGGGACACTCAATCCTGTTCCACACAGTCAGTGCAGGGACACTCAATCCTGTTCTACGCACAGTCAGTGCTGGGACACTCAATCCTGCTCCACACAGTCCGTGCTGGGACACTCAATCCTGTTCCACACAGTCAGTGCTGGGACACTCAATCCTGTTCTACGCACAGTCAATGCTGGGACACTCAGTCATGTTATACACACAGTCAGTGCTGGGGCAGTCAGTCCTTTTATACATGCAGTCAGTGCTCAGACATTCAGTCCTGTTGTACACACAATCAATGCTGGGACACTAAGTCCTGTTATGCACACAGTCAGCGCTGGGACATTCAGTCCTGTTATACACACAGTCAGTGCTGGGACACTCAATCCTGTTATACACACAGTCAGTGCTGGGACACTCAATCCTGTTATACACACATTCAGTGCTGGGACACCCTGTCCTGCTATCAACACAGTCAGTGCTGGGACACTCAGTTCTGTTTTCCACACAGTCAGTGCTGGGACACTCAGTCCTGTTGTGCACACAGTCAGTGCTGAAACACTCTGACCTGTTACACACACATTCAGTGCTGGGACACCCTGTCCTGTTATACACACAGTCAGTGTTGAAACACTCAGTCCTATTATACATACAATCAGTGCTGGGACACTCAGTCCAGTTAATACACACAGTCAGTGCTGGGACACTCAGTCCTGTTATACACACAGTCAGTGCTGGGACACTCAGTCCTGTTATACACACAGTCAGTGCTGGGACACTCAGTCCTGTTATACACACAGTCAGTGCTGGGACACTCAGTCCTGTTATACACACAGTCAGTGCTGGGAAACTCAGTCCTATTATACACAGAGTCAGTGCTGGGACACTCAGTCCTGTCAATGCACACAGTCAGTGCTGGGACACTCAATCCTGTTCCACAGAGTCAGTGCTGGGACACTCAGTCCTTTTATACACACAGTCAGTGCTGGGACACTCAATCCTGTTCCACACAGTCAGTGCTGGGACACTCAGTCCTCTTATACACACAGTCAGTGCTGGGACACTCAGTCCTATTATACACAGAGTCAGTGCTGGGACACTCAGTCCTGTTATACACAGTCAGTGCTGGGACACTCAGTCCTGTTATACACAGTCAGTGCTGGGACACTCAGTCCTGTCAATGCACACAGTCAGTGCTGGGACACTCAATCCTGTTCCACAGAGTCAGTGCTGGGACACTCAGTCCTGTCAATACACACAGTCAGTGCTGGGACACTCAATCCTGTTCCACAGAGTCAGTGCTGGGTCACTCAGTCCTCTGATACACACAGTCAGTGCTGGGACACTCAATCCTGTTCCACACAGTCAGTGCTGGGACACTCAATCCTGTTCCACACAGTCAGTGCTGGGACACTCAATCATGTTATACACACAGTCAGTGCTGGGAAAGTCAGTCCTTTTACACACACAGTCAGTGCTGGGGCAGTCAGTCCTTTTATACATGCAGTCAGTGCTCGGACATTCAGTCCTGTTGTACACACAATCAATGCTGGGACACTAAGTTCTGTTATACACACAGTCAGCGCTGGGACATTCAGTCCTGTTATACACACAGTCAGTGCTGGGACACTCAATCCTGTTATACACACAGTCAGTGCTGGGACACTCAATCCTGTTATACACACATTCAGTGCTGGGACACCCTGTCCTGCTATCAACACAGTCAGTGCTGGGACACTCAGTTCTGTTTTCCACACAGTCAGTGCTGGGACACTCAGTCCTGTTGTGCACACAGTCAGTGCTGAAACACTCTGACCTGTTACACACACATTCAGTGCTGGGACACCCTGTCCTGTTATACACACAGTCAGTGTTGAAACACTCAGTCCTATTATACATACAATCAGTGCTGGGACACTCAGTCCAGTTAATACACACAGTCAGTGCTGGGACACTCAGTCCTGTTATGCACAGTCAGTGCTGGGACACTCAGTCCTGTTTTACACACAGTCAGTGCTGGGACACTCAGTCCTGTTATACACACAGTCAGTGCTGGGAGACTCAGTCCTGTTCTCCGCACAGTCAGTGCTGGGATACTCAGTCCTGTTGTACATACAGTCAGTGCAGGGACAGTCAGTCCTTTTACACACACATTCAGTGCTGGGACACTCTGTCCTGTTATACACACATTCAGTGCTGTGACACCCTGTCCTGCTATCAACACAGTCAGTGCTGGGACACCCAGTCCTGTTTTGCACAGAGTCAGTGCTGAAACACTCAGTCCTGTTATACACACAGTCAATGCTGGGACACTCAGTCCTGTTATACACACAGTCAGTGCTGGGACACTCAGTCCTGTTAAACACACAGTCAGTGCTGGGACACTCAGTCCTGTTATACACACAGTCAGTGCTGGGACATATTGGATATATTGACCTTGGAGGGGGTACAGTGCAAATTCACCAGAATGACACTGGGGCTTGAAGGGTTCAATTATAAGGACCAGTTGCATGAACTTGGTTTGCATTCCCTTGAGTTTGGAAGGTTGAGGGGTGATCTGATCCAGGTATTTAAAATTATAAAGGGATTCGATAGGGTAGAAATAGAAACTATTTTCTCTAGTCGGTGAATCCAGAACAAGAGGACATAAACTTAAATTTACAGCTCGGGTGTCTTGGATTGAAATCAGGAAACTCTTTCCCACACAAGGGTAGTGGAAATCTGCTCAGCCTGATTGAAGTGGACCGTGTGATATAATAGAATTTTCTGTCCTGTCAGAGTTGGACATCTTGTGGATCCATCTTTTAAAATGGTGGAGGAACTCAGTTCTAAGATGGATTCCACTCACTTCATCATGAGTCCTCAAACTGCTTCTCTTATCATCGAGATATCAAGGACTGGACACACTGTGTTTGAAAGAAAGCTGATTAATTTGACACTTGTACAGAATATTAGTAATCCCTTTAACTGGGCTGGAGTTTAACATCAGAAACAAACCCCAACTGTCAGAATGAACATGGTTCAGTCCTGGATGTGATTAACATCAGCAATAACAGCAGAATCCAACCCCTGCAGTCACATGTGAACTCGCTGGTGACTCAGCAGGTGGGATGATTGAGTGAATCCCATCCCACACACGAAGCAGGTGATCGGCCTCTCCCCAGTGTGAATACGTTCATGTCTCAGCAGATCCCAAGTTCTTTTAAAGCTCTTCTCACAGTTAGAACATTTAAAGGGTCTCTTATCAGTGTGAACAAGTTGGTGTTCATTGAGCCCGGATGAACAAGTGAATTCCTTCCCACACACGGAGCAGGTGAATGGCCTCTCCCCAGTGTGAACTCGCTGGTGTGTCAGCAGGGTGGATGACTGAGTGAATCTCTTCCCACATATGAAGCAGGTGAACGGCCTCTCCCCAGTGTGAACTCGCTGGTGTGTCAGCAGGGTGGATGACTGAGCGAATCCCTTCCCGCACAGGGAGCAGGTGAATGGCCTCTCCCCGATGTGAACTTGCTGATGTCTCAGCAGGTGGGATGATCGAGTGAAACTCTTCCCACACACAGAGCAGGTGAACAGCCTCTCCCCACTGTGAACTCGCTGGTGTATCAGTAGACTGGATGACCGAGAGAATCCCTTCCCACACACGGAGCAGGTGAACGGCCTCTCCCCAGTGTGAGTGCGTTGGTGTGTCAGCAGATCACTTTTTCTTTTAAAGCTTTTCTCACAGACAGAGCATTTAAAAAGTCTCTTATCAGTGTGAACAAGGTGATGTTCAATGAGGTGGGAAGATTGAGTGAATCCGCTCCCACACACGGAGCAGGTGAACGGCCTCTCCCCAGTGTGGACTCGCTGGTGTGTCAGCAGGTTGGATGACTGAGTGAATCCCTTCCCGCACTTAGTGCAGGTGAACGGCGTCTCCCCAGTGTGAGTGCGTTGGTGTGTCAGCAGATCACTTTTTCTTTTAAAGCTCTTCTCACAGACAGAACATTTAAAAAGTCTCTTATCAGTGTGAACAAGTTGATGTTCAATGAGGTGGGATGACTGAGTGAATCCCTTCCCACACACGGAGCAGGTGAACGGCCTCTCTCCAGTGTGTCTGCGTCGATGTGTTTCCAGCCGGGATGAGTAACTGAATCCCCTCCCACAGTCCCCACATTTCCACGGTTTCTCCATGGTGCGGGTGTCCTTCTCTCTCTCCACGTTGGAGATCAGTGGAAGTCTCGTCTGCACAGAGAACACGTGTCTCGTTTCTCCCCACTGTGAATGGTATGATGTTTCTTCAGGCTGTGCAACTGGTGAAAGCTCTTCCCACACTCAGTGCACTGGAACACTCTCAATCGGGTGTGTGTGTCTCGCTGCTATTCCAGTCACAGTGATGTTTGAAATGTTTTCCCACAGATAAAACAGATCAACATTTCTCCTCTATTTTAAGGCCGATAATCTTCAAGTGCTGGTGAATGGTTTCAGATCTTGACGTGATGTTTGGTTTGAGTTTCTTGTCTGCAAATCCGCCCCTTGTAATACCTTGTAAAAGGAGATAACAAAAGTCCTCACTGTGAATACAGGATAGAAATTCAGAACAGGCAATTCCAGTTCCTATGGAACATTCTTCCCGCTCATTCCGCCAGACTGTAAATCCCCGTTCCACACACTCACCCTCCTCCCTCTGCTCAAATCCAAACCCATCGCACCATCTCCAACATTTTTCCTTCTATTTAAGTTTTCTCTCTCTCCTGAAGATCCTGACTCTGACTGGGTTCAGTTCTACACTCAATGGTTCCCCTCCCTCTCCTCCCCTGAAGGTGCTGACTCTGGTTGGGTTCAGTTCTGCACTAACTGGTTCCCCTCCCTCTCCTCCCCTGAAGGTGCTGACTCTGGTTAGGATCAGTTCTGCACTCACTGATTCCCCTCTCCTCTCCTGAATATTCTGACTCTGGCTGTGTGTATATGCTCTGCCCCTCATTTCTACACAATGTCCCTCCCTCTAGCTGCCTGTAAGCCGTCCATCTGTGATATCTCCCAATTTTGGCGAGACTCTCCCTGACCAGTTACCATTTCTCCTTCATTTAAAGACTATCCTTGACCTGTCACAATTTCTCCTTCATTTTCAGACACTCCCTGATCAAACACCATTTCTCCTACATTTATAGACGCTCTCTGACCCTTCAGATTTCTCCTTCATTTACAAACTCTCCCTGACCCATCAGCATTTCCCTTCATTATTAGACGCTCCCTGACCCATCACTGTTTCTCCTTCAGATATCGACACTACCTGACCTGTCAACAATTCTCCTGCACTTACAGACACTCCCGGACCGATCACCGTTCCTCCTTCATTTACAGACACCCCCTGACCAGTCACCATTTTGCCTTCATTTACAGACAATCCCAGAACAAACACCATTTCTCCTTCATTTACAGACACTGCCTGACAAGTCACGATTTCTCCATCATTTACAGACTCTGCCTCATCTGTCACCATTTCTCCCTCCTTTAAGGACACTCCGTCACCCGTCACCATTTCGCCTTCATTTTTAGACACTCCCTGACCTGTCACCATGTCTTCTCCCATTTATAATACTCCCTTACCAGAAACCATTTCAACTTCATTTATAGACACTCCCTGACACGTCACCATTTCTCTTTCATTTATAGATATTCCCTGACCCTTCACCGTTTTTCTTTCATGTATAGACACACCCTTACCATGTTTCCTTCATTTACAGACACTCCCTAACCAAACAATTTTTCCTGGCACTTTACATGATTGTGAGGTTTATTCTGTATCTGTCAGTCTCTGATAATGTGTGTGAGTATGAGATTCATTCTGTTCCTGTCAGTCTCTGGTATTGTATGTGATTGTGGGGTTTATTCTGTATCTGTCTGTCTCTAGTACTGTGTGTCAGTGTGGGATTTATTCTGTGTCCGTCTGTCTCCGATACTGTAGATGTGTTTGGGGTTTATTCTGTATTTGTCTGTCTCTGGTACTGTATATGAGTAGGGGGTATATACTGTATCTGTCTGTCCCTGGTACTCTATATGAGTGGGTGGTATATATTGTATCTGTCTGTCTCTGGCACTGTATATGAATGTGGGGATTATTCAGTATCTGTCTGTCTCTGATACTGGAAATTAGTGTGGTTTTTGTTCTGTATCTCTCTGTCTCTGGTACTGTTTGAATGTGGGATTTATTCTGCATTTGTCAGTCTCTGGTACTGTATATGAGTGTGGGGTTTATTCTGTATCTGTCAGTCTCTGGTACTGTGTGTGTGTGGGATTCATTCTGTGCCTGTCAGTCTGTGGTACTGTACCTGTGTGGGGTTTATTCTGTATTTTTCAGTCTCTGATACTGTACATGAGTTTGGGGTTTATTCAGTATCTGTCTGTCTCTGATACTGGAAATGATTGTGGTTTTTGTTCTGTATCTGTCAGTCTCTGGTGCTGTATTTGAATGTGAGATTCATTCTGTATCTGTCAGTCTCTGGTACTGTGTGTGAATTTGGGATTCATTCTGTATCTGTCAGTCTCGGGTACTGTGTGTGAGTTTGGGATTCATTCTGTATCTGTCTGTCTCTGGTACTGGAAATGAGTGTGGGGTTTATTCTGCATCTGTTTGTCTCTTGTACTGTTTGAATGTGGGGTTTATTCTGTATCTGTCAGTCTCTGCTGCTGTCTGTGAGTGTGGGGTTTATTCAGTATTCTGTCTGACTCTGGTACTGTATATGAATGTGGGGTTTATTCTGTATCTGTCAGTCTCTGGTACTGTGTGTGAATTTGGGATTCATTCTGTATCTGTCTGTCTCTGGTACTGCAAATGAGTGTGGGGCTCATTCTTTATTTGTCTGTGTCTGGTACTGAATATAAATGTGAGGAATATTCTGTATCTGTCAGTCTCTGGTACTGTGTGTGAGTGTGGGATACATTCTGTGCCTGTCAGTCTGTGGTACTGTACGTGTGTGGGGTTTATTCTGTATCTGTCTGTAACAGGTACTGTATGCGAGTGTCAGGTTTATTCTGCTTCTGACTGTCTCTGGTGCTGTATATGAGTGTGTGGTTTATTCTGTACTTCTCAGTCTCTGACACTGTATGTAAGTGTGGGGTTCATACTGTATCTGGTACTGTACATGAGTATGTGGTTTATTCTGTATCTGTCTGTCTCTGGTACTGTGTATGAGTGTGGGATTCATTCTGTATCTGTCTGTCTCTGGTGCTGTATGCAAATGTGGGGTTTCTCCTGTATCTGTCAGTCTCTGATACTGTATATGAGTTTAGGATACATTCTGTATCTGTCAGTCTCAGCTAATTTATCTCAGTCTGGGTTTCATTCTATAATTCAGTCTCTGAGACCATGTGCAAGTCTGGATTCATTCTATATTCTTATTTCAGTTTACATTATTGTATTTGAAACTATATCTTTAATACTTTAAAGTATATGCAGTATTTATCGAGTGTTTAATTTGTAAATATTGATACACTTTTGGATTTTCTTTAATCAAACAACGTGTGTGAGTTTTGGAGTAGTATTACATCTTCATCTCTGAACTCTGTTGTGAATGTTAATGTACCTTTCAATCTGTTCATGGTGAAATTATTTAACTGGTATATAATGTGTAGCTCAGTCGATAATAATGGAATTAATTCTGTATCTCAGTCTGACACTGTGAGATTTTTGGACTGGAATGTAATATATAGCTCAGCCTGCACTAATAGAATTGATAATGTATCAATCAGTCTGTTACTGTATGAGATTTTTGGACTGGTGTGTAACATGTAGCTCAGTCTGTGCTAATGGAATTGATGTATCTTTGAGTCTGGTATGGTCTGACAGTGTTGGACTGCTATATATTTTTTGGCTCAGTCTGCACAAATGGAATTGATACATTATCATTCAATCTGACACTAAGATTTTTGGACTGGCATGTTATGTGTAACTCAGTCTGCAGTAATTTGACTTAGAGATTCATTCTGTATTTGTCTGACTGTTACTTTGTGATTCATTCTGTATCTGTCAGCCTGTTGTACTGTGTGTGAGTGTAGGATTCATTCTCTATATGTCAGTCCCTGGTATTGTATGTGAATGAGATTCATTCTGTTCCTGTCAGTCTCTGGCACGGTGTTTGAATTTGGGATTCGTTCCATATCTGTCAGTGTCAGGTGCTGTATGTGAGTGAGACATTCATTCCATTTCCATCAATCTCTGATACTGTATATGAGTGATAGATACAGTATATATGTCAGTCTGTGCTACTGTATGTGAGTGTGGGATTCGTTCTGTATCTGTCATTCACTTGTACATTGTGTGAGTGAGGGATTCATTTTATATGTCAGTCTCTGGCATTGGATCTGAGTATGAGATTCATTATTTATCTGTATCTAATTTGTATCTCAGTTTACAGCATGGTGCTCAAAACTGTATCTTTAATACCTAAATGTATAAATAATTTTTCCCAGTATTTAAGTGGTAGATAATCATATCCTTTAAAATCTGATGCTGTAGGTCATAATCAGAGAATGAGTGCACTTTTTGGGCTACTACTAAATCTGCATCGATGTGAACACAATTGTGATTTAGTGTATCTTCCAAACTGATATGGTGACATTTTTGAACTTGTTTACAATGTGTAGCTCAGTCTGCATAAAGGAATACTGTATATTTCAGTCTGAATCTGTATCAGTCTTTTGTATTGGTATGTAATATGTAGCTCAGTCTGCACTAATGGAATTGGTACTGTATCTTTCAATCTGACACTGAGATTTGTGGACTGGTCCCTAATTTGTAACTCAGCCTGCACTAATGTCGGTGACTGAGAGATTCATTTTGTATCTCTCAGTCCGTGATACTGTGTGGGATTCATTGTGTATCTTGTGAGTAGTGTGTTTGAGTTTGCGATTCATTCGATATATGCAGTCTCTGATGCTGTGTGAGTGTGGGATTCATACTTTATCTGCCAGTCTCTGCTACATTATGAGATATTTGGGATTCATTATATGTCAACTTTGGTACCATAAAAGAGTGTGAGATTTATTCTGTATCTGTCTATAATTATTCTCTCTGATTACATTATCGTGTTCAATACTGTAGCTTTAATATCTTCATGTTTAAATAGTTTTTTCTCATTTAATTGGTAAATATGGATAAACTTTAGAATTTCATGCTGGAGGTTTTTAATCAGATAATTTGTGTATCTTTGGACTACTGTTAAATCAATATCTCTGTGTACTATTGTGAATGGTAATATATATTTCAAACTGATAATGATTTTTGAATTGGTATATAATGTGTAGTTCAGTCTGTACTATTGTAATCGATACTGTGTTTTTCAGTCTAATATTGTATGAGATTTTTGGACTGGTATATAATGTGTATCTCAGTCTGCACTAATAGAATTGATACTGTATCTTTAACTCTCATACTATGAGTGTATTATAAACTGGTTTCTAATTTCTTTCTCAGGATACACTGTCGCAGCATTTCTCGGTCTGATACTACAGATGAGTTTTGGACATGTCTGCACTTTGTATCTCATGATACACTATTCAAATGGATACTGCATGTATTAAACTCACATGTGCGAGTTGTGGGGTGGTATTCAATTGGAATCTCGGGGTACATTATTGGGGTTCATTCTGTCCCTTTCAATTGAGTACCATGTGTGATTTCTATCTGGTATTTAATGTTGCTCTATTGTGAGATTGACACAGTGCCTTTCAATCTGAGAGTGTGATTTTGGACTGGGCTTTGTGTATCCACCTGTCAGCTGCACTGAGTTAGGGGGAAATGGAACAGTGTCTGCCTCACCTGCTCTGTTTGACAGTTAGATTGAAAATGTGTCTCTGGGTCTTGGGATCAGTGTGGGACTGACGACTTCTGCTGTCTGAGACTGTGGAACTGATCACCTGTCTGTCACTCCGTGCTCTGTGTGTGTGATAATGTACTTACTGTGTGTGAGAAGGAGCTGGCTGCACTGTTCCTTGTGCCTCGGGTGGAGGAAACATCACATTCATTATGGATCCTTCAAGGATTTGCCTGTAGAAAGAAAATTATCTCTTGTTACTCAGGAACAGGTGAGGTAGAAAATACAAAAGTGATCAGTTTAACATCTCTGTTAATGATTATTATGAATATCCACAAATGAAAACCAGTGATACAAACAGTGTCAGTGTCTGACTCTACTGCAGCACTCAGCTTCTGCACACCAGGTGTGATCGACGATTTTAAAACAATTTCGTGACATCCAGACACAACCCAACCCCTGCACTGGTCCGTGAATGGGACTACCCGATGGGGCAGGGACGTTTTTACCGGTCAGGTTTCTCAACTCCTCCAACATGGGACTAACCGTTCACCCGAAACCAAGCAACCGCTGTTTAAAATGTGTCCTTCACACTTCTCACCTGGTGCCTGCAATAGATACTCTTTGAAAAACTCCCCATGTTGTAACTTCTATGATTCTATTGCAGGCAATTGGGACTAGCTTAGTGGTATAAACTGGGCGACATGGACATGTTGGGCCGAAGGGCCTGTTTCCATGTTGTAACTTCTATGATTCTATCCTGACTGTTCACTGTCCAGTAACAGGGTGAGACTGGAACTGAACCAGGACCATTCACCACTGGTTTGGGGAGAGAAAGCAGCAATGATTTTAAATAGCTGGTTCTTCCCATTCTCTCTCCCTTACCCTGGACACACCCTGTTCACACACAGCCCGAGAATGACCTCTCCCTTCCCCCGCTCACTCCATGTTCCGGGACCAGTTCCTGATCCACTCCGCCTCTTACAAACAGCCCCCGGACTCCCCCTGACCTTCCCCCGGACTCAATGCCGATCTCTGAGCCCATCTGCGGACACGGTCCCGAAGCGATGAGCTGCTGTAACGAGGCTGCTCTTTGCTCCCTTCCCCCGGGGGCCGTGATCTCTCCATTCCCGGCTGTTTTAAACCATCTTCTTCCGCTCACTGAGGGAATGGCGCCCACAGGCCGAGCTGGGGGAGGGCAGCGCGCATGCGCTCTTCTGCTCACCAACATCGAGCGCTGGGGGCGGGGCTGACTCACGCATGCGCAGATATCTGGTTTAATTCCCAATACAAAAATCGATGGAAACTTTCCCCAATTGGAATTTTTCCGAGTCTGAGCAAAGGAAGTGGGTCTGGGGGAAAGGTCAGAGGGAATGGGGTCCACAGGCAGTGCAGGAACAGGCACCAGAATGGAAAACAGATGGGATTCCACCAGTGCCTAACGCTGGAATCCAGACTGACTTTACAATCTCTAACTATTAAACTAGATGTTTCCATCCCTGCTGTTTCTCTCGGTATCTTTTGATGGTAAAGAGTCTTCCAGAGATAAAGTGGGCGGCTGTGTAACGAACCAATGGATTCTGTTCATTCTTGGCTCTCTGACTGATAAAGCAACGCGTGACTCCGAAACTGGAGGGAGGATTTCTCAAACCAATCCTGGAGAAACAGGGGAGGAAAGTGAGAGTCGGTGTATTTGCTGGGACCGAGTAGGATTAATATCTGACAGCAACAGACCCAATTTATTTCAATCGGAGTGAAACTCTTGGTCACTGAGAGTAAGACCGAACGGCCCTGAGCTGCAAGATTGCTGAGGGTACAACACACAAGAGAGGGTTAAATGTGTGACACTGTCCCTGAGAGTGGGATTAATAATGTGTCTGCCTCTGAAATAATATCAGTGAGAGATGAGACTGCATCTTCTGTCACTCTTCTGTGGAATAAAAATTGGAATGGAATATTTCCCTGTTTGTTACTGGGTGAAAACGGGAAATTACTGGTCAGTTTCTCTCTCTCTCTCTCTTGTTCAGTATATGAAGGCGGGATACTGTTCCTGAGCGTGAAACGGACATACTGATAGGAAGCGTAAGGCTGACAATATGCCTGTCTCTCTCTGTCTCTTTCTCTCTAGCGTTGAACTTGAAGATGGAATACAATTAACTGAGCGTGAAACCGACACACTGGTGGGAAGTTTGAGACTGATATTGTGTCTGTCTGTCTGTGTGTCTCTGTATGTCTGTCTGTCTTTCACTCTCTCTAGTGCTGTACATGAAGACGGGATACTGTTACTGACCGTTATATGGACAGACTGATAGAAAGGGAAAGACTGATTCTGTGTCTGTGAACAGACCTCCGGTGTTGTTGGTGAGACGGTCACTGTCGTTTTATTATTTATAAACCGGATTGACGGTGCATTTAGCAGTCTCCAGTCCAGGAAGGAAAGGTGGAGTGAAACAGCCTGTTATTGTTTAGCTGGACTGCCTGTTAGTGTTGAATTTATTCAGTAACCAGCCGTCTCTGGGTGTTGAGATTGGGATTCATATGACACATGTTACTATTGTCTGTCAGTCAGTTTAGGAGGAGAGAGAAACACAGAGAGAATGGAGGAGCCCAGAGCGGATAATTTTTATTTTTAACTGAACCAAATATATTTCTGTGTGCCAACAATATAATCCTGTAAAACCAGATATGGATCATCACATCCACAGCTGTGATTGGCTCCTGCCCCTGAATCTGGGGACCAGACACTGTGAGGAGCGCCGGCCTCAGAGTGTTTAACAGTTACTGAGCTGGGAAACTACAACGAACCCCCGAGAATCTGCAGCACAGGCCGAGCGGGGAGGAAAGCCTGTCCCGGGAATTGTCAATCTGGCGAACAGTTTGTCCTGTGAATGTGAAGATGTGAACATTGTTTCAGAGAGAGTGTGTTAAAGGGGCGGGCGGGTTAGATTAATTTCACTGTGTTTGTTTGGCCGGTCTCATCGCCGCATTTCCGAGATCCTTTTGAGTATAATTTTTAAAAATCCCTGTCAAAGGATCGCCCTCCTCCCCTGCCGAGTTCCGAAGTGGAAATTTAAGGTAAAGTTTTAAATCAATTCAAGATTTCAGCCGAAAAACGGAGATCATGTCAGCGATCGGGTGAGAGAGCGCGATCAGTGCATCGATGAAACGGGTTTAAATCGAAACTGGTGCTTTTAATTCCGGTGAAAGTTTTTCGACAGCAAACATACCGGTGTTAGAGATAGGAAGGGGCTAGTCTGGGACTCTGGAGTGCCCGATTTGAATTGGAATCGGGGAGTTTAAGAGGAGAGAGAAACACAGAGAGGCTGGAGGGGCCGGGAGCTGACAGCAGGATGTCTCCGCCCCGTCCGCTCTGTGCCTTTAAGTTGCTCTGTGCCGCCGCCTCTCGTTTCATTTCTGACCCAGCTCTGACTGTCAGAGAGATTTTCTGCAGAGTCCCGGACATGACAGACACTGCAGCCGCCGAAACGGCTCCTCCTGCCGCCGCCGCCGCTCAAACCAAGGCTCCGAAGAAGAAGAAGGCGGTTCCCCGACCCAAGACCACCGGTCCCCCGTTGGGCGAACAGATCCTCAAGATTGTGGCGGAGTGCAAGGATCGCAAGGGGATATCCCTGGCCGCGATAAAGAAGGTTCTGGCTACCAAAGGCCTGGATGTGGAGAAGCTCCGGTCCCAGATCAAATTAAGTATCAAGAGAAATGTGGAAAAAGGCTCCCTGGTGCAGATCAAGGGCACGGGCGCCTCGGGCTCCTTCAGAGTCGCTAAGAAGGAAACCCAGGCAAAAGTGGTCAAGAAGGTGAAGAAACAAGTGACCAAGAAATCTCCCGGAAAGAAACCAGCGGCCAAAAAAACAGCGGTCAAGAAATCAGCCGCCAAGAAACCAGCGGCGAAGAAATCGACCACGAAAAAGGCGGCGAAATCACCAATTAAGAAGAAAGCGGCGGCTAAGAAGCCCAAGACCCCCAAGACAGTGAAGGCGAAGGCGAAGAAGGTGGAAAAACCGAGGGCCAAGCCCAAGCCGAAGTCAGCAAAGCCCAAGAAAGCAGCGGGCAAAAAGATGTAAAAAATCAAGTTCAACTTTTGACCATCTGAACCCAACGGCTCTTCTCAGAGCCACCCACGTCTCTCAGAAAAGAGCTGATCCCGGAATCAGATGATTCCTGTCCCGGGGCCGGGCTCAGATAGAAATCATTTCAAATAAACCCAGGGTCCTGGTGACTCGCTGATATTCGCTATCCCCGCCCGACCCCCACTGTCTGAAATAAAATAGAGAGAATGGGATGTCCGGGCCGGGCCTCACTGGAACTGGCGAGTGTTCGGCTCCAGTCCCAGTTCATTTTTTCTCACAGATTCAGGGCGAGAGTCCGTGACAGGGTAAAACTGGTGGAGATCCGCCGCTATCACAATTCAAACCCCAACACATGAGATTCTCCAAATCAGCTGGAATGAAGTGTTTGTAAACTGCTGAACCCGTCTGGGAGGGGATGTGTGGGGAGATCGAATCGGGTCTGGGACTGAAATGGAAGGAGGCGGGTTGACTTGTTGTAGAAGGGACTGTATTTAGGCAGGAATATTACTGACTGTTAATTGTAACGGGGTTTATTTAAAAGCTCCGGGTTTCTGTGAATCCTTGAATATGAAGCCCGAGTCTGTCAGGGTTTGTGCGGAGCGCTGTGTTTCGGTTCTATTATCTATAAACGGTTTGAAATTGGCGGGTGGAGAAAGCTGGAGGTGGAGCTGGAAGATCAGAGGCCGCTCTCCGCATTGTCCGTCACTCTGACTCTCTCCTCCCCTCCCTGTTTAATATCTCACTCTGTCTCCTCCCCTCCCTGTCTCACCCTATTTCTTTCTCAGTCAGGTCGGTGCAGGCTGCATAAAAACGGAACCAGCATAAGTTCGCTATTCATTCAGCAGTGATTTTAGTGAAGAATCATCATGTCTGGCAGAGGTAAAGGAGGCAAAGGACTGGGTAAAGGCGGAGCAAAGCGGCACCGTAAAGTGCTTCGTGATAACATCCAGGGGATCACCAAACCAGCCATCCGCCGCCTGGCTCGCCGTGGCGGTGTCAAGCGGATCTCGGGTCTGATCTACGAGGAAACCCGCGGGGTGCTGAAGGTTTTCCTGGAGAATGTGATCAGGGACGCGGTCACCTACACTGAACACGCCAAGCGCAAGACGGTCACTGCCATGGATGTGGTGTACGCTCTGAAACGGCAGGGCCGCACTCTCTATGGATTCGGCGGCTGAACAACTCGACCCTTTCTGACCAAACACAAAACAAAGGCTCTTCTAAGAGCCACCCACCGCCTCACAGAGAGAGCACTGACCTGGGAACGGGAGAGGAAAGATCTCGGGATGGGGAATCAGTTTCCGATATTTAATTATTATGGGGAGATTCCCCAACACTCGGTACAGGGAGATCAGAAACAACGGCCGGGGTTCTCGGCCATCCCGAGAGAAGCAGCGGAATTCCCGGTTTCACGGTATAAATGAACAGGCGGTGATACAGACTCTTTCCCCAGACATTACATTCTCCGCTCAGAGTAAAATCCCTCCTCACTCCCTCTCCCGCTGTGTCCTCTCTGCTCGGTCTTTATTTCCTGCCCTCATTCAATTATCAGTTCGATGTGAAGTTTCTGTGTGAGGAGCGATTCACCGGGCCGGAACTGGCGGGATTTTTGAAATTGAAGCTGGACTTTGTCCGGTTGCGGAAAGCAATGACCGGGGCTTTATTCCCGCCCGTTTACAGACAGATCAGAGAATGAACCGGAATGTGAAACAGCCTGAGGTTTGAGCTGACGAGTCGGAAATAATGGAGATTATAAAGAGAGAGATTCTTAAATTGCTGGAGGGAAATGAGATTTTCTTGAAACTGTTATTTGATGCTCTGAAATTGGCGGGCTTTTTGAAATTGATGATTAATTTCAGCTCAGCCAATTGGGGCCCAATATCTCCCGCCGTTTCGGTCTGTCTGTCAGAGCTCGGTACAAACCTGCCAATCACAGGCCCGGGACGGTCACTCCCTGATAGGGTGTTGGTCGTCAGCAAATCAGAAGCCAGGGGCGGATCCCCTTAGACCCTTTAAAAGGCGGCCCCAGAGCGCTCTCCGTATTAACAGTCTCTCTGTATTTCAGGTTGTGTTGAGATCTGTTCAGAATATGGCCAGGACCAAGCAGACAGCGCGTAAATCGACTGGCGGTAAAGCTCCTCGCAAACAGTTGGCTACCAAAGCGGCCCGGAAGAGCGCTCCAGCCACGGGCGGAGTGAAGAAGCCTCATCGCTACAGACCCGGCACTGTGGCTCTGAGGGAGATCCGCCGCTACCAGAAATCCACCGAGCTGCTGATCCGCAAACTGCCCTTCCAGCGCCTGGTGCGAGAGATCGCTCAGGACTTCAAGACAGACCTGCGCTTCCAGAGCTCGGCCGTCATGGCCCTGCAGGAGGCCAGCGAGGCTTACCTGGTGGGGCTGTTTGAGGACACCAACCTGTGCGCCATCCACGCCAAGCGAGTCACCATCATGCCCAAAGACATCCAGCTGGCCCGCCGCATCCGCGGGGAGCGCGCCTAAACCCGACCCGGCTTCAGCACCAAGTGCAACAAAGGCTCTTTTCAGAGCCACCAAATCGGCGATGGAAAGAGCTGTGATCTCCTGGGTTGAAATGGCAGAGCCGTGAGAAATTTGCTTAAACGGGAAATGTATAAAGGGGGGCAGCTGATTTCAGACGGACATGGACAGAATAAATACCTCGCTCACATCCAAACACAAATTTCACTCACATTCTTAATTCAGCAATCGCTGATACAATAAACAGCACATTAGTCAGCATCTGTTGTACAAATCTGGGTAAAATAACACACTGAGCCAGTGTTATCCGACGACGGAACACTAATAATTAGCGACTGTGGTATTTTTGTATCCCACCCGCCCAGTTGACAATTCTAACGGTTCCGGTATTTTGTCTCATTCACCATACAAACTGCAAATTTCAATCTATTGGAGGTTGGCGACATCTGCGGTCCGGAAGCGAGTACTGCAACAGACCGATATGGATCATTTGTGTTTTAGAAATTATTGTTCGTTTCCAGAATCGGAATCAAGTCCTTATGAAATTAATTCCTGACCCTACAGATAGTAACCAGCCCTTTCACAGATACAGTGGGTGGCTCTGAAAAGAGCCTTTGGGTTAACAGATTAAATCTTGGCCGCTTTACTTGCTCTTGGAGCTCACAGTGCTGGTTTTCTTCGGCAGCAGCACGGCCTGGATATTAGGCAGCACCCCGCCCTGAGCGATGGTCACCCGTCCCAGCAGCTTGTTGAGCTCCTCGTCGTTGCGGATGGCCAGCTGCAGGTGTCTGGGGATGATGCGGGTCTTCTTGTTGTCCCGGGCCGCGTTGCCGGCCAGCTCGAGGATTTCAGCCGTCAGATACTCAAGCACAGCAGCCAGATAGACCGGGGCTCCGGCACCCACACGTTCAGCGTAGTTCCCCTTTCGCAGGTGCCTGTGAACACGGCCCACAGGGAACTGCAGTCCGGCCCGGGAGGAGCGAGACTTGGCCTTGGCCCGAGCTTTACCGCCGGTTTTTCCTCTTCCAGACATTTCCACAATCTCACAAACACTTTCACAAAGAATGAAGAATGATTTCCGTATTTACCCTTCTTATAGACTGAAAGGTCATCTGATTGGTTGTTCTTTAATACACCTCATTTGCCTATTTCATTAACCAATCAGATAGCTGGGAATCAGAAGAGGGCGGGATTTTCTGGCCTCAACGGTCAGACAAGGAATTTGATGAATTTCAAAAAGCCCGCCAATTTCAGTGTAGTAAAGGACCGGATTTCGATCAATGTTCTCCCTGAGCACAAGATTTTAAACCCGTTCTTTTTATCTTGTCTTATTCAGCGCTACCCGTCACCAATCGCTGGCGCCGTTTTAAAATCTGCTTTAAATTATCGCTAATTTTATCATCGCTTTCAAACTGTACCGAACGGGACTAAATCCCCATTCACAGCATTCCGTGAAGGGACACGTTTCAATTTAGTCTTTATAAAAGTGACACGTTATAGATTGGTCCCTTCTCACAGAGCCGAGAGTGTTTCTGTGAAAAGAGGGACCCGGACGGAGTTCTCATTCTGCCCCGACTCCGCTGTGTTACTGCAAGGGGTGGGTTTGCTTTTAATGTGGGGAGACTGAATTCATAGAGATAATGGAAATGCTAAGGGGTCATTCAGGGTGTGTTCGTCGCCGGAATAGTAACGCTTTAAGAACAAAGCGAATGGGAAGGAGCGGATCAGAAACTCGTGTTCAGTTTATGGGTCAGAAATTTCAACGGCGTAGAGTATCAGTTTTCGATTGGAATAATATCGCGGTATTAAAAACATACTATGTAAACATATCGGAAATGCAGCTCCTTCAGAGAGGTTGTGGGTGGCTCTTAAAAGAGCCGTTGTTTTTTTTCAGTACATTGTGGAGTTTTATTTGGAGCTGGTGTACTTGGTCACCGCCTTTGTCCCTTCCGACACGGCGTGCTTGGCCAGTTCCCCGGGCAGCAGCAGGCGCACGGCGGTCTGGATCTCCCGGGAGCTGATGGTCGCCCGCTTGTTGTAATGGGCCAGGCGGGAAGCCTCACTCGCGATGCGCTCGAAAATATCGTTCACAAAGGAGTTCATGATGCTCATGGCCTTGGAGGAGATGCCGGTGTCGGGGTGAACCTGCTTCATCACTTTGTAGACGTAGATGGAGTAACTCTCCTTCCTCGACTTTCTCCGCTTCTTGCCGCCCTTGGCTGGTGCTTTACTCAAGGTTTTCTTGGCGCCCTTTTTGGGAGCTGCTTTCTTGTCCTCAGGCATTTTCAAACTCAATTTCAGACCCAGAAATGACCCAAATCCGCTCCGAGCTCGGATTAAATAGGCAGCCCCACAGCCCAATGGTAATGAGGGATGGGGGAAGGTAATGATTGTGATTGGGTCATTGGGAGTGATGCAACGTCACCTTTTCCTTTCACTCTCTGATTGGTTTCTTCAGATATCCAATCAGATTCAGTAGCTGCCACCAATCACAAACACGCTCACACTGCACATTGTCCGGTTTCAGCAATTTGTTCCGAACTGTTGCAGTTCTGCTTCCGGCCAGTAGATGTCCCCAAACCCCGGGTCATTGAAGTTTGCAGATGAGAGAGGGACAGAAGATAAACTCATTCTTCACATTATATTGCACGGGTGGGGTTTAGAAAAACTGGGAATGGAGACGAGCTGCAAGTACATTTTGTGAGACCAAACGTTAGTTGTAATGCTGTGTTAAATTCTTGTAATTAGTTTGGGGGGTATTGTCTTTACTGAGGAAGACTGCGACAAAATATAAGACTTTAATAAGCTTGCTGAAAGGCCGTGTAAATGGCCATTTAATTTCCATATAGAAAGGTGTGAGGTGGTGCATTTTGCTGGGGGAATAAGGAGGCCACATACTGCTTGGAAAATAAGAGTCTAAATGTGGTGGAAGAGCAAAGGGATTGAGGGATACAGATTGACAAATCATTAAAAGTAGCAACACAGGTTGATGAGGCCACAGAAAGCAAACACAGCACTGGGGTTTATTTCTCGTGGAATAGAATTGAAAAGCAAATAAGTTATGTTGAACTGTAATTTAAACTGTCAAACCTTCTGTCAAACTCTTTATTATATTTTCGGTTTCTTGATTTTTTCTGCTGCATCAATGAGTAAAGAATTCCATGATCATTCCAACCACCGACCTTTAGTTAACTGGTCTATAGTTCCCTGGACTTGTTCTATCTCCTGTTTTAAAATATAAGAATGACATTAACTGTCATCCAGTCCTCTGGCACTATTCCTTTTTGTGATGATTTTTTCTATATATGTAACAGTGCCTCTGCTATCTCTTCCCTTGCTTCATTTAATATGCACGGATGCAATCCATCTGGACCAGGAGTTTAACCACCCTTTCTAACTTAAATGTCTTGATATCTTTATTGACCTCTTCCTCTAATATCATGTTCACCCTGTTAATTTCCCGGGTAAATACTGAGGCAAAGTAATAATTCAATATTTCTGGCGTTTTGCTGACGTTACCTGTGAGTTTATCTTGTGAATCCCTTAGCGGCCTTCAAGATATTCTGATTTTCCTTTTATTATTTTTGTGTCTGTAGAATAATTTACTATTTCTTTTTATATTCCTTGATAATTTGATTTCATGGTTCCTGTTTCCTTTCCTAATTGTTTTTGTGACTTCTTCCTAACCTCTTCCTATTCGCTTTTGTCATCCTCTTATTTAATATCTATAAATGAGAAATTCCATCAGCTTGTTGTGTCTGTTCAGGGGCTGATGTTTGGGAAATATTTATTGTCTATGATTAAAGTGCCAGAAACCCAAAGAGAGCAATTCAGTGTGAAACTCTGCAGAAACACTCAATTTCTCCCTCCGAGTGAAATAAGGCGCTATAATGGTGAGTATAGCTGCCTTCCAAGCAGTTAATTCCAACAGGTTTGAATCCCAGCACGCTGAATTCAGAAACACCAAGACTGGAATTTGATGATGTTCAGAGGGATAGTGCTTCCAAAACACAAACGGGTCTAATTTTTATAAAAATACTTTCAAAATACATTTATTTCCCCCATAACGTTGAATTTAACTCTGATCCTTCGTATTATTATTTCTCCTGATCTGTACAGTGGATACGGAACACAACTGCTCGGATTCAGGGAAATTAATTGATTTTCTGAAGTCTTTCCCTCTGCTGATTCCCGTTCCTTATTTAAATTATGTCGGATTAACCTTTCTGATCTATAGAAGGGTCATTGACCTGAACCGTTAACCCGAGCTTCCCTTCTCCACAGATACTGCCGGACCTGCTGAGTCTTTCCAGCATTTTCGGGTTTAATTTTTTCTATATTTTATCCCTTTCACTTTTGACGGTCGCCAATGAAACTTCCAGATTTGCGCTCAGTTTTTATTTGTGTTTCAGTTCGGTTTATTTGAATTAATATAAATCGTGTCCTGAGAAATCAGACAGAAATATTGCGCAATATAGAGTGAAATATAATGGGGCAACTTTAGAATGAGGAAAACAAGAACTTTATTATAAATCATTGTCTAATTTTTTACTGACAAAATATGAAAAAATACGAGACCAGAAGTTACAGAGAGAAACTATTTCCTCACATTGCACATTGTCCTGAATCTGTAACAACGACAGAAAATGTGAATTTGTTCCACTCTGTTACAGTTCTCAGTTATGGCCAGTAGATGTCAGACTGTATGTCAGTGTGGGATTAATTCTCTGTCTGTCAGTCTCTGTTACTGTATGTGAGTGTGATATTCATTCTGTATCCGTCAGTCTCCAGTACAGTCTGCGAGTGTGGGATTCATTCTGCATCTGTCAGTCACCTGCTACTATATGTGAGTGTGATATTCAATCTGTATCCGTCAGTCTCCAATATGGTCTGTGAGTGTGGGATTCATTCTGTATCTGTCAGTCTCTGGTACTGTACGTGAGTGTGGGATTCATTCTGTTACTCAGCCTCTGGGGAAATTGCAAGTCTGGATTCCTTCTGTATTCTTATTTCAGGTTATAGTATGTTGCTTGAAACTGTATCCTTAATTCATTAATATATGCAAATCTTTCATCCAGCATTAATTTGTAAATATGAATACACTTTTGGATTTTATTTTAAACAAAAAACGTGTGTGAGTTTTGTTGTCGGATTACATCTTAACCTCTGTGAAGATAATGTATATTTCATTCATTTATTGTGAAATTATTGGACTGGTATTTATTGTGTTGCTCAGTCTGGGCTAATGGAATTTTTATTGTATGTTTCAGTCTGACACTGTATGAGATTTTTGGACTGGTATGTAATGTGTGGTTCAGACTGTACTAATGGAATTGACACTCTAACTTTCAGTCAGACACTGCAAGAGATTTTTGGATTGGTTTGTAATGTGTAGCTTCGTCTACACGAATAGGATTCATACTCTGTTTCAGTATGATAATGTATGAGATTTTTGGACGGTATATAATGTGTAGCTCAGTCTGCACAAATGGAATTCATACTGTACCTTTCAGTCTGATGCTGTGTAATATATTTAGACTGGTTTGTAAGGTATAGTTCAGTCTGCACTAATGGGTTTGATACTGTATCTTTCAATTTGACACTGAATGTGACCTTTGAACTGGTATCTAATGTATTGCTCAATCTGCACTAATGGGATTGATATTGTATCTTCCAGTCTGAAACTGTGTGAGATTTTTGTGCTGGTATGTAACGTGTAGGTCAGTCTGTACTAATCAAATCGATACTATATTTTTCAGTATGATACTATACGTGATTTTTGGACAGGTATCTAATGTGAATCTCTGTCTGCAGTAAAGGAATTGATACTGTGCCTTTCAGTTTGACACAATGTGATTTTTGGACTGGTATGTGATGTGTACCTCAGTCTAATGGGATTGATACTGTATCTTCTAGTATGATACTGCATGAGAATTTTGGACTGGTATATAATGTGTAGCTCAGTCTGCACCAATGGAATTGAAACTATACATTTCATTCTGACACTATGAGGTATTTGGACATATATGTGAGTCAAATATGTGTAACATCTGAACTGGTATCTAATTTGTATCTCAGGATACACTATTGGCATGAATACTGCATCTTTAAACTCATAATGTGTGTGAGTTGTGGGCTGGTATTTAATTTGAATCTCGGGGTACACTATTGGGATTCATTCTGTACCTATGAATCGGTACCATGTGTCAGTTCTATCTGGTATTTAATTTGTAGCTAACGCTGAACTAATGTGAGATTGACACAGTGCCTTTCAATCTGATACTGGGTGTGATTTTGGACTGGGAATAATTTATCTGCCGGTCAGCGGTACTGAGTCATTGTGAAATGGGAATTCCGTCTGTCTCTCCTGGTTGCTTTACTGTTGGATTGGGATCAGTGTGGGATTGACTATTTCTGCGGTGTGAGACTGTGGGACTGATGACCTGTCTGTGTCTCTGTGCTCTGTGAGTGATAATATACATACTGTGTGTGAGAAGGAGCTGGCTGCACTGACTGCTCCTTGTGCCTCGGGAGGAGTAAACATCACACTGATTCTGGATCCTTCAAGGATTTGCCTGTAGGAAGAAAAAGTATATCTTGTAATTCAAGAACAGGTGAGGTAGAAAATACAAAAGTGATCAATTGAATCTCTCTGTTAATAATCATTGTAATATCCACAAATGAAAACCACCGATACAAACAGTGTCAGTGTCTGACTCCACTGCAGTACTGCAGCACTCAGCTTCTGCACACCAGGTGTGTGGGGCTGTTTTACAACAATTTAGTGACATCCAGACAAAACCCACCCCCTGCACTGATACAAGAATAGGATTACCCGATGGGGCGGGGACCTTTGCACATATCAGATTTCTAATCCCCTCTCCCATGGGACTAACCGTTCAACCAAAACAAAACAGCCACTGTTTAAAATGTGTCCTTCAAACTTCTCACCTGATGCCTGCAATAGATGCTCTTTGTATAACTCCCCACATCCTTACTGTCCGGCTCTGTTTACTGCTCAATAACAAACACTAAAGGTTAATCGGTAGGTTTCAAAAATCAGATTTGATACCTGCCACAAATCACAAACACGCTCACACTGCACATTGTCCGGTTTCAGCAATTTGTTCCGAACTGTTGCAGTCCTGCTTCCGGCCAGTAGATGTCCCCAAACCCCGGGTCATTGAAGTTTACAGATGAGAGAGGGACAGAAGATAAACTCATTCTTCACGTTATATTGCACGGGTGGGATTTAGAAAAACTGGGATTGGAGACGAGCTGCAAGTACATTTTGTTAGACCAAACATCAGTTGGAATGCTGTGTTAAATTCTTGTAATTGATTTAGGAAATATAGTCAATACTGAGGAAGACTGGGACAAAATAAACTTGCAGAACGGCCGTGTAAATGGCCATTGAATTTCAATATAGAAAGGTGTGAGATGCTGCATTTCGCTACGGGGAATAAGGAGGCCACATACTGCTTGGAAAATACGAGTCTAAATTGGGTAGAGGAGCAATGTAAATCATCCTGAGAAATCAGAGAGAAACACTGCGCAATGTACAGTGAAATATAATGGGGCAAATTCACAACTATCGAATGAATGAAACAAAAACTTTATTATGAATCAATTGTCTTCATGTTTCACCGTCAAAAAGTGCAAAAATACGAGAGTAAAAGTTACAGACAGAAACTTTCCTCACATTGCACATTGTCCTGTTTCTGTAACCACGTCAGATAATGTGAATTTGTTCCACTATTTTTTCATTTCTCGCTAACGTCCAGTAGAGGTCAGTCTCTGGTACTGTATATGAGAGTGGGGTTTATTCTGTATATTTCAGTCTCTGGTACTGTATATGAGAGTGGGATTTATTCTGTATATTTCAGTCTCTGGTACTGTATATGAGAGTGGGGTTTATTCTGTATATTTCAGTCTCTGGTACTGTATATGAGAGTGGGGTTTATTCTGTATATTTCAGTCTCTGGTACTGTATATGAGAGTGGGGTTTATTCTGTATATTTCAGTCTCTGGTACTGTATATGAGAGTGGGGTTTATTCTGTATATTTCAGTCTCTGGTACTGTATATGAGAGTGGGGTTTATTCTGTATCTGCCAGTCTCTGATGCTTTCTGTGAGTGTGAGATTAATTCCATCACTGTCAGTCTCTGGTGCTGTATGTGAGTGTGGAATTAAATATGTACCTGTCAGTCTCTGGTACTGTCTCTGTGTGTGGGATTCATTTTGTATCTGCCATTCTCGGCTGCTTTATCTCAGTTTGGGATTCATTCTGTAATTCAGTCTCTGAGACAATGTGCAAGTCTGAATTCATTCCATATTCTTATTTCAGTTCAGAGTATCGTATTTGAAACTGTATCTTTAACACTCAAAATTATATACAGTTCTTTGTCAAGTAATTCATTTGTTAATATGGATACACTTTCGATTTTCTTTAATCAAACAATGTGTGTGAGTTTTGGAGTGGTATTACATCTTAATCTCTAAACTCAATTATGAATGATAATATACCTTTCAATCTGTTCATGGTGAAATTACTGGATTGGTATGTAATGTGTAGTTCAGTCTGCAATAATGGGATTAATTCTGTATCGGAGTCTAACACTGTGAGAGATTTTTGGACTGGTGAGTAACATGTACCTCAGTCTGTGGTAATGGAATTGATATTGTATCTTTGAGTCTGATATGGTATGACATTGTTGGACTGCTATTTAATGTGTGGCTCAGTCTGCACTAATTGAATCGATACTGTATCTTTCAGTCTAATATTGTATGAGGTTGTTGGGCTGTTATATAATTTTAGCTCAGGCGGTGCGAATAGAATTTAAACTATACCTTCCAGTCTGATCATTAATGTGATTTGTGGATTCGAATGTAATGTGTAGCTCAGTCTGTACCAATGGTATTGATAATGTTTATTTCAGTATAACACGAGTATTTACCAATATATCGAATATGTAGCTCAGTCTGCACCAATGGAATTGACACTGTATCTTTCAATCTGACCCGATGAGATTTTTGGACTGGTATGTAATGCGTAACTCAGTCTGCAGTAATGTGATTGTGAGATTCATTCTGTATCTGTCAGTCTCTGGTACTGTATGTGATTGTGAGATTCATTCTGTATCTGTCAATCTCTGGTACTGTTTGTGAGTGTGAGATTCATTCTTTATCTGTCAGCCCCTGGTATTGTGCGTGAGTGAGATTCATTCTGTTCCTGGTACTGTATGTGAGTGTAGGATTCATTCTATTTCTGTCAGTCTCTGGTACTGACTGTGAGCATGGGGTATATTCAGCATCTGTCAGTCTCAGGGGTACTATATATAAGTGATGGATTCATTCTGTATCTGCCAGTCTCTGGTGTGAAATGTGAATGTGGGATTCATTCTATTTCTGTCAGTCTCTGGTACTGACTGTGAGCATGGGGTATATTCAGCATCTGTCAGTCTCAGGGGTACTATATATAGGTGATGGATTCATTCTGTATCTGTCAGTCTCTGGTACTGTGTGTGAGTGTGGGATTCATTCTGTATCTGTCAGTCTCTGGTGCTGTATGTGAGTTTGGGATCCATTCTGTATCTGTCATTCTCTGCCACTTTATCCCATTGTGGGATTCATTCTGTAATTCAGTCTCTGAGACAATGTGCAAGTCTGAATTCATTCCATATTCTTATTTCAGTTTGCAGTATCTTATTTGAAACTGTATCTTTAATACTTTAAATTATATACAGTTCTCCGTCAAATAATTAATTTGTAAATATGGATTACTTTTTGATTTTCTTTAATCAAACAATGTGTGTGAGTTTTCGAGTAGTATTACATCTTAATCTCTGAACTCTATTGTGAATGATAATGTACCTTTCAATCTGTTCATGGTGAAATTACTGGACTGGTATGTAATGTGTAGTTCAGTCTGCAATAATGGGATTAATTCTTCAACTGAGTCTAACACTGTATGAGATTTTTGGACTGGTATGTAATATGTAGCTCATCCTGCACTAAAGGAATTGATACAGTATCTATCAGTCTGATACTGTATGATATTTTTGGACTGGAATGTGATGTGTAGCTCAGTCTGCAATAATGGAAGTGATACTAAATCTTTCAATCTGATACTCTGAGGTTTTAGGACTGGTGAGTAACATGTAGCTCAGTCTGTGCCAATGGAATTGAAATTGTATCTTTGAGTCTGATAGGATATGAGATTGTTGGACTGCTATATAATGTGTGGCTCAGTCTGCACTAATGAAATCGATACTGTATCTTTCAGTCTAATGTTGTATGGGATTTTCAGTCTTGTATGTAATGTACAGCTCAGGCGGTGCTAATAGAATTGAAACTGTATCTTCCACTCTGATCATTTGTGAGGTTTTTGGACTGGTATATAATGTGTCGCTCAGTCTGTACCAATGGTATTGATACTGTTTATTTCAGTATAACACTCTGAGTATTTACCAATATATCTGATATGTAGCTCAGTCTGCACTAATGGAATTTATACTGTATCTTTCAATCTGACACTATGAGATCTTTGGACTGGTCTGTAAAGTGTAACTCAGTCTGCAGTAATGTGACTGTGACATTCATTGTGCATCTGTCAGTTTCTGCTACTGAATGTGAGTGAAATTCATTCTGTTCCTGGTACTCCATGTGAGTGTGGGATTCAATCTGTATCTGTCAGTCTCTGGTATTGTGGGTGAGTGAGATATTCATTCTGTATCTATCAATTTCTGATGCTGTATGTGAGTGATATAAATTCTGTATCTGTCCGTCTGTGCAACAGTATGTGAGTGTGGGATTCATTTTGAACCTGTCAATCGCTGGTACATTGTATGAGTTTGGGATTCATTCTATATGTCAGTCTCTGGCATTCTATCAGAGTGTGAGATTCATTCTTTATCTGTATCTAATTTGTATCTCTGTTTACAGTATGGCATTCAAAACTGTATCTTTAATACCTTAATATATGAATATATTTCCCAGTCTTTAATTAGTAGATAATGATATATTTTAAGATGTAATGCTGTAGGATATAATCAGATAATGTGGGCATCTATTACATCTATATCGATGGGAAAACAATTGTGAATTTGTGCATCTTCCAAACTGATATGGTGACATTTTTGAACTTGTGTATAAAGTGGAGCTCAGTCTGCATGAATAGAATACTGTATATTTAAGTCTGAATCTGTATCAGTTTTTGTGCAGTGGTTTCTAATGTGTAGATCAGTCTGCACTAATGGAATTTATACTGTATCTTTCAATCTGGCTCCAGGAGATCTTTGGACTGGTCTGTAAAGTGTAACTCAGTCTGCAGTAATGTGACTGTGACATTCATTCTGTATCTGTCAGTTTCTGCTACTGTATTTGAGTGTGGGATTCATTCTGTTCCTGGTACTCAATGTGAGTGTGGGAATCATTCTGTATCTGTCAGTCTCTGGTATTGTGTGTGGGTGTGGGATTCATTCTGTATCTGTCAGTCACTGGTATTGTGTGTGGGTGTGGGATTCATTCTGTATCTGTCAGTTTCTAGTATTGTGTGTGGGTGAGACATTCATTCTGTATCTATCAATTTCTGATGCTGTATGTGAGTGATATAAATTCTGTATCTGTCAGTCTGTGCTACAGTGTGTGAGTGTGGGATTCATTTTGAATCTGTCAGTCTCTGGTACATTGTATGAGTATGGGATTCATTCTATATATCAGTCCATGACACTCTATCAGAGTGTGAGATTCATTCTTTATTTGTATCTAATTTGTATTTCCGTTTACAGTATGGTGTTCAAAACTGTATCTTGAATACCTTAATGTATGAATATTATTTTGCAGTCTTTAAATGGTAGATAATGATATATTTTAAAATGTAATGCTGTCGGATATAATCAGATAATGTGGGCATCTATTTTTGAACTACTATTAAATCTGTATCGATGCGAAAACAATTGTGAATTTGTGCATCTTCCAAACTGATAGTGACATTTTTGAACTTGTATATAATGTGGAGCTCAGTCTGCCTGAATAGAATACTGTATATTTCAGTCTGAATCTGTATCAGTTTTGTTGTAGTGGTTGCTAATGTGTAGCTCAGTCTGCACTAATGGAATTGATACTGTATCTTTCAATCTGACACTGAGATTTTTGGACTGGTACGTAATGTTTAACTCAGCCTGCACGAATATAGGTGACTGTGAGATTCACTTTGCATCTCTCAGTCTCTGGTACTGCATGTGAGTTTGGGATTCATGTTGTATCTGTCACTCTCTGGTGCTCTATTTGACTGTGGGATTCAGTCTGTATATACATTCACTAGTACTGTGTGTGGGTGTTGAACTATTTCCATATAAGCAGTTTCTCATAATGTATGTGAGTGTGGGATTCATTCTGTATCTGTCAGTCTCTGGTGCTGTGTGTGAGTGTGGGATTAATTCTGTATCTGTCAGTCTCTGGTACTGTGTGTGAGTGTGGGATTCAGTCTGTATGTGTCAGTCTCTGGTGCTGTGTGTGAGTGTGGGATTGATTCTATATCTGTCAATCTCTGGTACTGTGTGTGAGTGTGGGATTCATTCTGTATCTGTCAATCTCTGGTACTGTGTGTGAGTGTGGGATTCATTCTGTATCTGCAATTCTCAGGTAATGTGTGTGAGTGTGGGATTCATTCTGTATCTGACAGTCTCTGGTGCTGTGTGTGAGTGTGGGATTCATTCTGTATCTGACAGTCTCTGGTGCTGTGTGTGAGTGTGGGATTCATTCTGTATCTGTCAGTCTCAGGTACTGTGTGTGAGTGTGGGATTCATTCTGTGTCTGTCAATGTCTGGTACTGTATGTGAGTGTGGGATTAATTCTGTATCTGTCAGTCTCTGGTACTGTATGTGAGTGTGGGATTCATTGTGTATCTGTCAGTCTCAGGTATGGTGTGTGAGTGTGGGATTCATTCTGTATCTGTCAGTCTCTGGTACTGTGTGTGAGTGTGGGATTCATTCTGTATCTGCACTTCTCAGGTACTGTGTGTGAGTGTGGGATTCATTCTGTATCTGTCAGTCTCTGGTACTGTGTGTGAGTGTGGGATTCATTCTGTATCTGCACTTCTCAGGTACTGTGTGTGAGTGTGGGATTCATTCTGTATCTGCACTTCTCAGGTACTGTGTGTGAGTGTGGGATTCATTCTGTATCTGCACTTCTCAGGTGCTGTGTGTGAGTGTGGGATTCATTCTGTATCTGTCAGTCTCTGGTACTGTGTGTGAGTGTGGGATTCATTCTGTATCTGCACTTCTCAGGTACTGTGTGTGAGTGTGGGATTCATTCTGTATCTGCACTTCTCAGGTGCTGTGTGTGAGTGTGGGATTCATTCTGTATCTGTCAGTCTCTGGTACTCTGTGTGAGTGTGGGATTCATTCTGTATCTGCACTTCTCAGGTACTGTGTGTGAGTGTGGGATTCATTCTGTATCTGTCAGTCTCAGGTTCTGTGTGTGATTATGCGATTCATACTTTACCTGTCAGTCTCTGGTGCTTTATGAGTGTGTGGGATGAACTTGGTATCTGTCAGTCCTTGGTACTGTATAGCCAGTGTGGGATTCATTCTGTATCTGTCATTTCTTGTCCCATACTTGACTGTGGGATTGAATTTATGTCTGGCAACCTCTAGTACTGTATGTGAGTTTGGGATTCCTTCTGCATCTGTCAGTCTCTGGTACAGTATGGTGAGTGTGGGATTCATTCTGTGTCTGTGTGTCTCTGTACGGTATCTGAGTGTGAGATTCATTCTGTATCTGTATATAATTATTCTCTCAGATTATATTATGGTATTCAATACTGTCGCTTTAATATCTTCATGTTGAAGTAGTTTTTCTCATTATTTAATTGGTAAAAATGGATACACTTTAGGATTTGATGCTGGAGGTTTTAATCAGATAATTTGTGTGCTTTTTGGACTAGTATTGAATGTGTATTTCTGTGATTACTATTGTGAATGATAATGAATCTTTCGAAATGATTTGGTGAATTGGTATATAATGTGTAGATCAGTCTGCACTGAAGGAATTGATACTGTAAATTTAAATTTTATTTTATAAGATTTTTGGACTCGTGTGTAATGTGGATCTCATTGTGGACTAACAGAATTGATACTTTATCTTTAAATCTCATACTATGAGTGTATTATAAACTGGTATCTAATTTGTTTCTCAGGTTACACTGTCACAGCATTTCTCAATCTGATACTGTACGTGAGTTTTGCACTAGCAATTTGTATTCGAATGGTACACTATTTGAATGGATACTGCAAGTATTAAACTCACATGTGTGTGAGAGTCCTGGGCTCGAATTCAATAGGAATCTCAAGGAACATTATTGGGATTGATTCTGTACCTTTCAATCGGGTACCATGTGTGATTTCTATCTGGTATTTAATTCATGGCTAATGTTGCCCCTTTGTGAAATAGACAATCTGATAGTGTGATTTTGGACTTGGATTTTTGTATCTCCCTGTCAGCAGGACTGAGTTCGGGGGAAATGGAACAGCGTCTGCCTCACCTGTTCTGTTTGACAGTTGGATTGAAAATGTGTCTCTGGAATTTGGGATCATTGTGGGACTGAGTACTTCTGCTGTCTGAGACTGTGGAACTGATGACCTGTCTGTGTCTCTGTGCTCTGTTGTAAACAATTTTACAACACCAAGTTATAGTCCAGCAATTTTATTTTAAATTCACAAGCTTTCGGAGGCTTCCCCCTTCCTCAGGTGATCGATGTGGAAATGAAATCCTCGAGTTTAAAATAAAATTGCTGGACTATAACTTGGTGTTGTAAAATTGTTTACAATTGTCAACCCCAGTCCATCACCGGCATCTCCACATCTGTGCTCTGTGAGTGATAATGTACTTACTGTGTGTGAGTAGCTGGCTGCACTGTTCCTTGTGCCTCAGGTGGAGGAAACATCACATTTATTCTGGATCCTTCAAGGGTTTGCCTGTAGAAAGGAAATTATCTCTTATTACTCAGGAACAGGTGAGGGAGAAAATACAAAAGTGATCAGTTTAATAACTATTAATAATTATTTTGAATATCCACAAATTGAAACCAGCAATACAAACAGTGTCTGACTCCACTGCAGGACTGCAGCACTGAGCTTCTGCATACCAGATGTGTTGGGTTGTTTCACAACAATTTAATGACATTCAGACACAACACAACCGCTGCACTGATCCATGAATGGGACTACCCGATGGGGCAGGGACCTTTGTACAGGTCAGGTTCCTAATCCCCTCTCCAAGCGGACTAACCGTTCAACTGAAAGCAAAGAGCCGCTGTTTAAAATGTGTCCTTCACACTTCTCACCTGGTGCCTGCAATAGATGCTCTTTGTATAACTCCCACATCCTTACTGTCCGACTCTGTTTCCACTCTTCACTGTCAAATAACAATAAACAGGGTGAGACTGGAACTAAACCAGGAACATTCACTACTGGTTTGGGGAGAGAAAGCAGCAATGATTTTAAATAGCAGGTTCTTCCCATTCTGTCTCCCTTCCCCTGGATACACCCTGGACACACACAGCCCGAGAATGACCTCTCCCTTCCCCCGCTCACTCCATGTTCCGGGACCAGTTCCTGATCCACTCCGCCTCTTACAAACAGCCCCCGGACTCCCCCTGACCTTCCCCCGGACTCAATGCCGATCTCTGAGCCCATCTGCGGACACGGTCCCGAAGCGATGAGCTGCTGTAACGAGGCTGCTCTTTGCTCCCTTCCCCCGGGGGCCGTGATCTCTCCATTCCCGGCTGTTTTAAACCATCTTCTTCCGCTCACTGAGGGAATGGCGCCCACAGGCCGAGCTGGGGGAGGGCAGCGCGCATGCGCTCTTCTGCTCACCAACAACCAGCGCTGGGGGCGGGGCTGAGTCACGCATGCGCAGATATCTGGTTTAATTCCCAATACAAAAATCGATGGAAACTTTCCCCAATTGGAATTTTTCAGAGTCTGAGCAAAGGAAGTGGGTCTGGGGGAAAGGTCAGAGGGAATGGGGTCCACAGGCAGTGCAGGAACAGGCACCAGAATGGGAAACAGATGGGATTCCACCAGTGCCTAACGCTGGAATCCAGACTGACTTTACAATCTCTAAATATTAAACTCGATGTTTCCATCCCTGCTGTTTCTCTCGGTATCTTTTGATGGTAAAGGGGCTTTCATAGATAAAGTGGGCGGCTGTGGAACGAGCCAAAAAATCTTGTTCTTTCTTGGCCTCTCCACTGTGTGACTCCTAAACTGGAGGGAGGATTTCTCAAACCAATCCTGGAGAAACATGATAGTAAAGTGGGAGTCGGTGTATTTGCTGGGACCGTGTAGGATTAATATCTGACAGCAACAGTCCCAGATTAATTTAAGCGGAGTGATACTCTCGGTCACTGAGAGTAATATCGAACAGCCCTGAGCCGCAAAACTGCACATGCTGCAACAGGCAAGAGCGGGTTAAATGTGGCCCATTGTTTTTGTCATTCTCTGCACTGTCCCTGAGTGTGGGATTAATAATGTGTCTGTCCCTCGTACAATATCAGTGAGAGATGAGACTGCATCTTCTGTCTTTCCAACGCGATCTTTCTGGATAAAACGGAACTTTACCGGTCAGTCTGGAACTATTACTGTTTACGTCTGTCTGTTACTGTGCCTCACTGCTCTCTTTGTCTCTCTCACCATGTCTGCCTCCCTCTTTCTCTCTGGTGCTGTATATGAAGGTGGATACTGCTATTGAGCGTGATTTGGACACAGATAGGAAGTGTAAGACTGATACTGTCTCTCTCTCTCTCTTGTGCTGGACATGAAGGTGGGATACTGTCTGATATAAAACAGAGAGAATGAAATGTCCGGGCCGGGTCTCACTGTAACTGGGGATGTGTTCGGCTTCAGTCCCAGTTTATGGTTATTATCTTTTCACAGATTGAGTGCGAGTGTCTTTGTGAGACGTTAACACTGGCGAAGCTGCTTTTAGTCGCGACTTTCAGTAATTTGTGTATCTGTACCCCTCGATCCCTTTGCTCCTCTATCCTGTTTAGACTGTTATTATCCAGGCAGTGTGTGAGCTCCTTATTCTTCATTCTGTAAGTTTATTAATGTCCTCTTGCATTTTGACACATTCTTCCTTTGTATTAACTGTACCCCCCAATTTGGTGTCATCGTCAAATTTTGAAATTGTACTTCCGATTCCCGAATCCAAATCTTTAATGTTAATTGTGAACAGGAGTGGTCCCAGCACTGATCCCTGTGTTAAACCACTTCCCACTTTTTGCCACTCCAAGCTGCTACCCGTAACCCCTATTATCTGTTTTCTGTTTTGTCGCCAGCTTGCTATCCATTCCGCTACCTGTCCCCTGACTCCACGTGCACTGAACTTTGCCATGAGTTTACAATGCGGTACCTTACATAAAGCATTCTGAAAATCCAAATGTATTACATCTACCAGGTTACCCTTATCTATTCCTTCTGTTACTTATTCAAATGATTTAATAAGATTGGACCTGTCCTTGTCCTGTTAGTAGATTAAATCTTGGCCGCTTCACTTGTTCTTAATGCTCCCAGCACTTTTCTTCGGCAGCAGCTCGGCCTGGATATCAGGCAGCACCCCGCCCTGAGCGATGGTCATCTGTCCCAGCAGCTTGTTAAGCTCCTCGTCGTTGCGGATGGCCAGCTGCAGGTGTCTGGGGATGATGCGGGTCTTCTTGTTGTCGCGGGCCGCGTTGTCGGCCAGCTCGAGGATTTCAGCCGTCAGATGCCCGAACAAACCACCCAGATAGACCGAGGTTCCTGCACCCACACGTTCAGTGCAGTTTCCCTTTCGCAAGAGCCTGTGAAGACGGAACTGTAGTCCGGCCCGGGATGAGCGAACTTGGCCTTGGCCCGAGCTTTACCGCCGGTTTTTCCTCTTCCAGATATTTCCACAATCTCACAAAGAATAAAGAAATCCTCCCGCACTCTCCCTTCTTACACATTCTGGAGGAGACAATTGTAAACAATTTTACAACACCAATTTATAGTCCAGCAATTTTATTTTAAATTCACAAGCTTTCGGAGACTTCCTCCTTCCTCAGGTAAATGTTCATTCTGGAGGAGTACAGTGGGGCCACTTGTGATGGGTCTTTCAGAGTGTTTACACTGCCTGCTCACCCTCACTGATATTTTATCTTTGAACTGCTGTAATATTGTCCTTTAGTAATATTGCTGCTCCCCCTCCTTTCCCGATTTCCCTGTCCTTTCTAAAGATCTTTTTGACTTGAATAATAAGCTACCATTCGTGCCCAGCTGGCAGTCAGGTCTCTGTAATGATTTAATATAATTATTTAACTTTATTCAATGGCTGATGTGAGCTGCGGCAAAATGTATTTCCAGCCGGTCAAGTATTGCAGGTATCGACTGTCTCTTCAGTCCGATATCAGGTGAAGAATTACTGGCTGTTGTGTAATTTCCATTGATTGGGGGTTGGCGACATCTACTGGGCGGAAACGGGAACTGCAACAGAGCGAGAAAGGATCCGTCAGAAACCAGTTTCAATGAAGAACAAAATGCAACAGCCTGCAGTGTCTGTTCAGGGTCTGATGTTTGAGAGCAATTTGATCATCCCTGATTGTCAGCGATGGTGGTATAGTGGTGAGCATAGCTGCCTTCCAAGCAGTTGATCCGGGTTCGATTCCCGGCCATCGCAATTAATTATTCTTATTAATTCACTTCCTTCAGAAACGAGAAGTTTGGAATCCAATTTGATGCAGTTCAGCTGGATATTGTTTCCA